>NW_026778950.1:0-272500 GCF_030144855.1 Hypanus sabinus | reverse complement strand
CAACCACTTCCTCTGGCAGCTCATTCCATAGGTGAACAACCCTCAGGGTGAAAGAATTGCTCCTCGGGTTCCTATTACATCTCTCTCCCTACCTTAAACCTGTGTCTTCTGGGTCTTGATTCCTCAGCCTTGGGGAAAGACTGTCACATTCACCCTATCTCCCTCGTGGTTTTATAACCTCTGTGAGGTCACCCCTCAAGTCTCCTACACTCCAAGGAATAAAGTCCCAACCTACACAAAATGTCACCATAACTCAGTCCCTCGTAAATCTCCTCTGCACCTTCCCAGCTCAATGGCATCTTTCCTACAGCAGGGCGACCAGACTGAACACAATATAACGTCACAACTCCTGTACTCAGTGCCCCGACTGAAGAAGGCCAGAGTGACAAACGTCTTCTTCACTGCCCTGTCTACCTGTGACTCCACTTTCTGGAAAACATGTCTCTATACCTCTGGGTCGCTCTGTTCTACAGCACTCCCCAGGGTCCCCGTCTACCTGTGACTCCACTCTCTGGAAACCATGTCTCTATACCTCTGGGTCGCTCTGTTCTACAGCACTCCCCAGGGTCCCCGTCTACCTGTGACTCCACTTTCTGGAAACCATGTCTCTATACCTCTGGGTCGCTCTGTTCTACAGCACTCCCCAGGGTCCCTGTCTACCTGTGACTCCACTCTCTGGAAACCATGTCTCTATACCTCTGGGTCGCTCTGTTCTACAGCACTCCCCAGGGTCCCCGTCTACCTGTGACTCCACTTTCTGGAAACCATGTCTCTATACCTCTGGGTCGCTCTGCTCTACAGCACTCCACAGGGTCCCTGCTGTTCGTCCTGAGGACCCTCTGAGTGAAGTATTTTCCCCTCATGTTCCCCTTGAACTTTTCACCTTTCATCTTTAACCTATGACCTCTAGTTATGGTCCCACCCAACTCTTGTGGAAAAAGCCTGCTTGCATTTACCCTGTCTCTACCCCTCATAATTATTTATTCCTCTATCAAATCTACCCTTCTCCTACACTCCAGGGATTAAGGTCCTAGTCTATTCAATCAAACCATCCCCTCTGCAAATACAATCCTCCATAGAGAGAGAGTTGTATACCAAGGTCCAGGGAGTTCATATCATGGATGACATCACCTGGTCCTTTAATATCACTTTGCACAGCAGCACCTCCACTATCTGAGGCAAGCAAGGCTCCGTCTTAATGGAGCACCAATGAGAGCATCCTGACAATTTGCACCTCCATCTGGTATGGGAGCAATCGAGCTTGAGTGGAAGACACTTCAAATGATTGTGAGAACAGCTGAGAGGATCATCGGGGTCTCCCTTCCATCCATCTGGGACATTTATCAGGAGTGCTGTGTACACAGGGCCCTCAGTATCATTAAGGATCCCACCCATCCATCCATCATCCTTTTTTGACTTTCTACCATCAGGCGGGAGAGTCCATAGCATAAAAACGAGGTCAGAATGAGAAACAGTTTCTTCCCCCAAGTCTTGAGGCTTCTGAACTTCCTGACGTATTGTGTTCGAAGTGCCACTAGTTAATCTGTTCCGTACCTTGCAATATTTAATATTAATGCACATTAGGGTATTATTTATATGTGATACATCTGTAGATTTTATCTTGCCTTCATAAGTCACCATGTGTTGTGTGCTTTACACCCTGGTTTGAAGAAATGTCTTGTTCCTCTATACATTAGAGAACATAGTTAAATAATAATGCACTTGATTTGACTTTTCTTATAACTCCAGAACCAGCAACATTCTTGTAAATTTTCTCTGTACTCGTTCAACCTTATTTACATCTTTCCTGTAGGTAGGTGACCCAAATGGCACACAATACTCCAAATGAGGCCTCACTCACTCCCCCTCCCCCAGCCTTATACAACGACAACATACAGTAACATCCCATCTCCTGTACTCAGTACTTTGATCTATGAAGGCCAAAGCTTTCTCTACAACCCTAGCAACCTGTGACGCCACTTTCAATGAATTATCGACCTGCATTCCCAGATCCCTTTGTTCTACCTCACTCCTCAGTGCCCGACCACTCACTGTGTAAGTCCTACCCTCACTGGTCCTACTGAAGTGCAAACCCTCACACTCGTCTGCACTGAATTCCATCTGCCAGTCTCCCAGCCGATCCAGATCCCTCTGCAAGCAATGACATCCTTCCTCACCCTCCACTACACCCACAATCTTGGTGTCATGCACAAATTTGCTGATCCATTGAACCACATTATCCCTATTGTTGATAGAGATGACAAACAACAACGGGCCCAGCACTGATCCCTGAGACGCATCGCTGGTCACTGGCCTCCAGTCAGCGGGCAACCCTCTCCTACCACTCTCTGGCTTCTCCCACAAAGCCAATTTCTAATCCAATACACTACCTCACCCGGAATGCCGAGAGACTGGACCGTCTTGACCAGCCTCCCATGCGGGACCTTGTCCAACACCTTACTGAAGTCCATGTAGGCGACATCCATGGACTTGCTGTCATCCACTTTCCTGGTAACTTTTTTGGAAAAAACTAAGATCCTTTATCACTCTGTGTCTAACCAAATACTTACAGATCTAGATTAGAATAACTTTCCCACAACTAATGTCAGTCTCACGCCCTATAATTTCCTGGTTTGGGTTTAGAGCCCTTCTTTAACAGTGGAATAACATTGTCTATCCTCCAGTCCTCTGGTACCTCACCTGTCGCTAAGGATGATTTAAATATCTCTGCTAGGGGTCTGGCAATTTCTGCACTTGCCTCCCACAGGGTTCAAGGGAACACACGATCAGGCCCTGGGGACTTTTGCCCCAGGACAGCAAAATCTCTTCCTCTGTAATCTGTATAGGGTCCATAAATTTGATGGCACTTTGTCTCACTTCATAGCATCTGTGTCCGTCTCCTGAGTAAACAGAGATGCAAAAAATTAATTTAATTTAATTTAAGCCTCTGTTGTGGCTCCACACATGGATCACCACTCTGATCTTCCACAGGACCAATTTTGCCCCTTTTGCTGTTAACTCATCTGTAGAATCCGTCAGGATATTCCTTCACCTTGTCTGCCTTCCTTTAGCCCTTATTTCTCTCTCTGCCATTTCTCATACTCCGTACGGACCTCATCTGTTCCCACCTGCTACGCACCAGTTTTCCCCTCACCTAACCAAGGCCTCAAAATCTGGTGAAAACTATGGTTCCCTACAATTGTTATTTTTACCTTTTATTCTGACAGGCACACACAAGCTTTATACTTTTTAAGGCCTCCCACCAACCAAGTACGTTTTTGCCATAGAATAGCCTGTCCCAATCCCACTGCCAGGTACCATCAAAACTGGCCTTTCTCCAATTTAGAATCTCAACCTGCGGACCAGAGCTATCTCTTTGCATATTTATTTGAAACTGATGGCATTGTGGTCACTGGATGCAAAGTGATCCCCTACACAAACTTCTGTCACCTGCTCTGCCTCATTCCCGAGTCACTGTTCCAGTATCACATGCTCTCTCGTTGGGACTTCTAAGTACTGATTAAGGAAACTTTCCTGAACACATTTGACAAACTCTATCCCATCTTGTCCTATTACAGTGCAGGATTCCCAGTCAATGTGTGGAAAGTTCAAATCACCTACTATAACAAGCTAATGTTTCTCGCAAAAGTCTCTGTTCCTCTAAATCCCTAGGACTGTTGTGTGGTCTGAAATATAGGCCTATTATCATGGTCATACCCTTATTTCTCAGTTCCACCCATAACACCTCACGAGACGATTTCTCCAGTTGGTCCCGACAGAGCACTACCGTGACATTTTCGCCGACTAGTAATGCTACTCCTCTAATCCCTCCCACTCTGTTGTGTCTAAAATAACGAAACCCTGGAACACTGAGCTGCCAGCCTTGCCCCTCCTGCAACCAAGTCTCACTAATGGCTACACCGTCATAACTCCAGGTGTTGGTCCATACCCTGAGCTCACCAGCCTTTCTGCGTTGAAATACAGGCAGTTCAGGACACGAGTTGCACCATCTCATCCTTTTCATTCCTGACTTTGTCTGAGATCTTATCCTCATCTGTCTCCACAACATCCCCAATAACAGTTCTAGCACTCTAGTTACATCACCCTGCAACTCTATTTTAAACCCCCAGGTAGTCCTGACAAAGAGTCTCGGCCCAAAACATCGACAGCGCTTCTCCCTATAGATGCTGCCTGGTCTGCTCTGGCCTGCGGCGTTCCACCAGCATTTTGTGTCTGTTGCTTGAATTTCCAGCATCTGCAGATTACCTCGTGTTTGCCTTAAACCTCCACTGTGCAGCATTAACAAACTTTCTTGTTAGGATATTAGTCCCCTCCAGTTCAGGTGCATGTCCTCCTTCCCTGGAACAGAATTCAATGAACCAAAAATCTTACGCACTCCCGCCAACACCAACTGTATAATCTTCCAAGTTCTGGGTTCACTAGCATATGGTATGGGTATCAGTCCTGAGATCACAACCCGTGCCTTTAGCTTAGCACCCAACTCCCTATGCAGAACTTTGTCCTTGTATTCTGCACCCTTCCCAGCTCAATGGCAGGGTGACAAGAACTGAACGCAATACTCCAAGTGCGGTCTCACCAACATCTTGTACAACGGCAACGTAACATCCCAACTCCTGTACTCAGTGCCCTGACTAATGAAGGGCAGTGTGACAAACAGCTTCTTCCTCATCCGGGTCTACTTGAAACTCCACTTTCTGGAAGCCATGTCCCTGGGTCCCTCTGTCCTACAACACTCCCCAAAGTCCCTGTCGACCTGTGACTCCACTTTCAAGGAAACATGTGCCTGGACTCACTTTGGAGCATCCGAGATGCTGAGAATGTTGCGGATAACAGATTCATTGAGTTGGTCACACCGCAGTTTAAGGATCTAAGGAAAGATGGGGAAAGGGTGACCAACAGGAAGAGTAGTAGCAAGAGGTAGTCCAGGAGTCTCCTGCGGTCATCTCCCTCCAAAACAGATGTACCGCTTTGGAGTCTGTTGGGGGAGATGGCTCATCAGGTGAAGGCAACAGCTGCCAGGATCATGGCACCGTGGGTGGCTCTGCTGCGCAAGAAGGCAAGCAAAAGAGTGGCAGAGCTGTTGTGGTAGGGGATTCCACGGTAAGGGGAATAGAGAGGAACTTCTGTAGCTGCAAACAGGACTCCCGTATGGTGTGTTGCCTCCCAGGTGTCTCGGAGAGGCTGCAGGGCATTCTGAAAGGGGAGGGTGAGCAGCCAGCTGTCGTGGTGCATGCAGGTACTAATAGAAACATAGACAACCTACAGCATGATATAAGCCCTCCGGCCTACAAAGTTGTGCCGAACACGACCCTGCCTTAGAAATTATAAGGCTTACCTATAACCCTCTATTTTACTAAGCTTCATGTACCTATCTTAAAAGCCTCTTAAAAGACCCTATCTTATCCGCCTCCAGCACCGTTGCTGACAGCCCATTCCACACACTCACCACTCTCTGAGTAAAAAACTTCTTACCCGACATCTCCTCTGTACCTACTCCCCAGCACCTTAAACTTGTGTCCTCTTGTGGCAACCATTTCAGCCCTGGGAAAAAGCCTCTCATCATCTTATACATCTTTCTCAGGTCACCTCTCATCCTCCTTCGCTCCAAGGAGAAAAGGCTGAGTTCATTCACCCTATTCTCATAAGCCATGCTCCCCAATCCAGGCAACATCCTTGTAAATCTCCTCTGCACCCTTTCTATGGTTTCCACATCCTTCCTGTAGTGAGGCGACCAGAACTGAGCACAGTACTCCAAGTGGGGTCTGACCAGGGTCCTATATAGCTGCAACATTACCTCTTGGCTCCTAAATTCAATTCCACGATTGATGAAGGCCAATACACCATACGCCTTTTCAACCACAGAGTCAACCTGCGCAGCTGCTTTGAGCGTCCTATGGACTCGGACCCCAAGATCCTTCTGATTCTCCACACTGCCAAGAATCTTACCATTAATACTGTATTCTGCCATCATGTTTGACCTACCAAAGTGAACCACATCACACTTATCTGGGTTGAACTCCATCTGCCACTTCTCAGCCCAGTTTTGCATCCTATCAATGTCCCACTGTAACCTCTGACAGCCCTCCACACTATCCACAACACCTCCAACCTTGGTGTCATCAGCAAACTTACTAACCCAACCCTCCACTTCCTCATCCAGGTTATTTATAGAAATCACAAAGAGTAAGGGTCCCAGAACAGATCCCTGAGGCCGACCACTGGTCACTGACCTCCATGCAGAATATGACCCGTCTACAACCACTCTTTGCTTTCTGTGGGCAAGCCAGTTCTGGATCCACAAAGCAATGTCCTCTTGAATCCCATGTCTCCCTACTTTCTCAATGAGCCTCCCATGGGGTACCTTATTAAATGCCTTGCTGAAATCCATATACACTACATCTTCATCAATGTGTTTTGTTACTTTCTCTAAGAATTCAATCAGGCTTGTAAGGCACAACCTGTCCTTTACAAAGCCATTCTGACTACTCCAAATCATTTTATGCCTCTCCAAATGTTCATAAATCCTGCCTCTCAGGATCTTCTCCATCAACTTACCAACCACTGAGGTGAGACTCACTGGCCTATAATTTCCTGGGCTATCTCTACTCCCTTTCTTGAACAATGGAATAACATCCGCAACCCTCCAATCCTCCGGAACCTCTCCCGTCTCCATTGATGATACAAATATCATCGCCAGAGGCTCAACAATCTCCTCCCTCACCTCCCACAGTAGCCTGGGGTACATTTTGTCTGGTCCTGGAGACTTACCCAACTTGATGTTTTCCAAAAACTCCAGCACATCCTCTTTAATATCTACATGCTCAAGCTTTTCAGTCTGCTGCAAGTCAGCACTACAATCACCAAGATCCTTTTCCATAGTGAATACTGAAGTAAAGTATTCATTAAGTACCTCTGCTATTTCCTCTGGTTCCATACACACTGTTACACTTTATAGGTCCTATTCTTTCATGTCCTCATTTATCCTCTTGTAGAATGCCTTAGGGTTTTCCTTAATCCTGCCTGTCAAGGCCCTCTCATGGCCCCTTCTGTCTTTCCTAATTTCCTTCTTAAGCTCCCTCCTATTAGCCTTATAATCTTCTAGATCTCTAACATTACCTAGCTCTCTCAACCTTTTGTAAGCTTTTCTTTTCTTCTTGACTAGATTAATTACAGCCTTTGTACACCACTGTTCCTGTACCCTACCACAGCTACCCTGTCTCATTGGAACGTACCTATACAGAACTCCACACAAATATCTCCAGAACATTTGCCACATTTCTTCCATACTTTTCCCTGAGAACATCTATTTCCAATTTAAGCCTCCAATTTCCTGCCTGATAAGACTCATAATTCCCCTTACTCCAATTAAACACTTTTCTAACTTGTCTGTTCCTATCTCTCTCCAATGTTATGGTAAAGGAGATAGAATTATGATCACTATCTCCAAAATGCTCTCCCACTGAGAGATCTGACTCCTGACCAGGTTCATTTCCCAATACCAAATCAAGTATAGCCTCTCCTTTTGTAGGCTTATCTACATACTGTGTCAAGAAACCTTCCTGAACACACCTACCAAACTCCACCCCATCCTAAACCCCTTGCTCTAGGGAGATGCCAATCGATATTTGGGAAATTAAAATCTCCCATCATGACAAATCTGTTATTATTACACCTTTCCAGGATCCGTTTCCCTATCTGCTCCTCGTTATCCCTGTTACTATTGGCCAGCCCATAAAAAACACCCAGTAGAGTTACTGACCCCTTCCTGTTCCTAATCTCCACCCACAGAGACTCTGTAGACAATCCCTCCATTGTGTCCACCTTTCCTGCAGCCGTGACACTATATCTGATCAACGGTGCCATGCCCCACCTCTTTTGATATAGGGAGAAAGCAGGATGAGGTCCTACAAGCTGAATTTAGGGAGCTAGGAGATAAATTAAAGAGTAGGTAATCTCAGGATTATTACTGGTGCCATGTGCCAGCGAGAGTTGGAATAGCAAGATAGCTATGTGGCTTGAGTAGTGGTGCAGGAGGGAGGGTTTCAGATTCTTGGGGCATTGGAACTGCTTCTGGGGGAGGAGGGACCAGTACCATCCGGACAGTCTACATCTGGGCAGGGCCGGAATCAATGTCCTAGGGAGATTGTTTGCTAGTGCTGTTGGGGAGGTTTTAAACTAATATGGCAGGGGGATGGGAACCCACACAGAAAAGAAGAGGGAGGCGATGCAGAGACCAAAGCTAGAGTTAGTGAAGGAAAATGTAAGAGTTTATAAAAGTAAAAAGCAAAAATCGCATAGGTCACTAGATTCTAAAAGGACAATGAGTATAAGGGCACTTTATCTAAATGCCCGTAGTATTAGAAACGAGGTTAGTGAACTTGTGGCACAGATCAATACCAAGGCTTATGATTCAGTGGCCATTACAGAAATCTGGTTGCAAGGTGGAGATGATGTGGAATTAAATATCCAAGGGGATCAGGTAATACGGAAAGGTAGGCAGGAAGGCAAAGGCACTCTTGATTAAGGATGAGATCAGGGCAATTGTGAGAGATGATATAAGATCTATGGAGCAGAATGTTGAGTGCATCTGGGTAGAGATTAAGAATACTGCAGTGATGGGGAAAAAAAAATCACTGGTGGGAGTTGTCTATGGGCCACCTAATAAAAATACTGCAGTGGCAGAGGCGATAAACCAAGAAATAATTGAGGCTTGTAAGAACAGAACAGCAGTTGTCATGGATTGGGTGAATCGGGTTGGTCAAGGAAGTCTTGAGGAGGGCTTCATAGAATGTATCCGTGATGGCTTTCTTGAGGTGAACCTACAAGGGAAAATGATATCTTGGATCTAGTCCTACAGATAAATGATACAGATAAAATTAACAATCTCATAGTCAGGGATCCTCTTAGAAAGAGTGATCATAGTATGATTGAATTTTGCATTCAGATGGAGGATGAAATAGTTAGATCTAAAACTAGTGTATTATGCTTGAACAAGGGAGACTACAACGGGATGAGGGAGGATTGGGAGCACAGGCTACTTGGCAGGACAGTTGAGGAACAGTGGAATACTTTCAGAGATTTTTCACAGTGCTCAACAAAAGTATATTCCAGTCAAAAGTAAGGTCAGGAAGTGCGGGGAGATCCAGCCTTGGATAACTAAGGAAATAAAAGACAGTGTCAAATGAAAAGCTCATGTGTACAAAGTCGCAAAGAGTAGTGGGAGACTAGAGGTTTGGGAAAACTTTAAAAAGCAACAGAGAACAACAAGAAATAAGGAAAGGTAAGATAGAGTATGAAAGTAAATTACCACAATACAAAAACAGATAGCAAAAGTTTTTATGAATACTGTATATAAAGCAGAAGAGGGTGGCTAAAGTCAACGTAGGTCCCTTGGAAGACGAGAAGGGGAAATTAATATTGGGTGATATGGAAATGGCTGAGGCATTGAACGGCTATTTTGTGTCAGTCTTCACGGTATTATGGACGAAATGGGAGGTGAGGACATCGATAAAATCACTGTCACTAAAGAGATAGTGACGAGCAAACTAGAGGGCCTGAAGGTAGAGAAGTCCCCTGGTCCTGATGGGATGCATCCCAGGGTGCTGAGGGAATTGGCGGAGGTTATAGTAGATGCGTTGGTAATCATTTACCAAAATTCTCTACACTCTGGGCAGGTCCTGGCGGATTACAGGACAGCAAATGTCACGCCACTTTTTAAAAAAGGATGTAGGCAACAGACGGGCAACTATAAGCCAGTTAGCTTAACATCTGTAGTCGGGAAAATGCTTGAAGCTGTCATTAAGGAAGAAATAGCAAAACATTTAGAAACTAGTGGTTCCATTAGACAGACACAGCATAGATTTTGAAAAGGGCAGGTCCTGTTTGACAAACTTACTGGAGTTCTTTGAGGACATAATGAGTGCAGTGGATAGAGGGAACAGGTGGATGTTGTATACTTGAATTTCCAGAAGGCATTTGATAAGGTGCCGCACAAGAGACTTATTTGCATGGAGTTGGAAGAAGTGTATTGACGTGGATAGTGGATTGGTTAACCAATAGAAGGCAGAGAGTTGGTATAAGTGGGTGTTTCTCCAGTTGGCAGTCTGTGGTGAGTGGGGTGCCGCAGGGGTCAGTGCTGGGCTCGCAGATGTTTACCATTTACATTGATGATTTGGAAGAGAGTCTGAGTGTAGCATAGCAAAATTTAGTGCTGATGACACTAAACTGAGTGGAAAAGCAAATTGTACAGAGGATGTGGAGAGTCTGCAGAGGGATATAGATAGGATAAGTGAGTGGGCCAAGGTCTGGCAGATGGAAAACAACACTGGTAAATGCGAGATCATCCACTTTGGAAGGAATAACAGAAGAGCAGATTATTATTTAAACGGTGAAAGATTGCAGCATGCTGTTGTGCAGAGGGACTTGGGACTTGTGCATGAATCACAAAAAGATGGCTTGCAGGTGCAACAGGTTATTAAGAAGGCAAATGGAACGTGCTAGAGGGATTGAACTGAAGAGCAGGGAGGTTGTGTTGCAACTATACAGGGTACTGGTGAGGCCGCACCTGGAGTACTGTGTGCAGTTCCGGTCTCCATACTTGAGGAAGGATATACTGGCTTTGGAGGTGGTGCAGAGGAGGCTCACCGGGTTGATTCCAGGGATGAGGGGGTTAACTTACGAGGAGAGATTGAGTCACCTGGGACTGTACTCTCTGGAATTCAGAAGAATGAGAGCGGATCTTATAGAAACATACAAAATTTTGAAAGGGATAGATAAAATAGTAGGAAAGTTGTTTCCATTGGTAGGTGAGACATTGCCTCAAGATTCAGGGGAGAAGATTTAGGACGGAGATGAGGAGAAACTGTTTTTCCCAGAGAGTGGTGAATCTGTGGAATTCTCTGCCCAGGGAAGCAGTTAATACTTTCACTAAATATATTTAAGATACAGTTAGATAGATTTTTACATAGTAAGGGTTATGGGGAAAAGGCAGGTAGATGGAGCTGAGTTTACAGACAGATCTTATTGAATGGCGGGGCAGGCTCGATGAGCCGGATGACCAACTCCTGCTCCTATTTCTATGTTCTTTTGGACCACTGGATCCTTCTGTTCTCCAAAGTCCTTGTCTATTTTAGACTCTACTGTCATGGAACCATGTGCCTGGACCCCGTACTGCTGTTCTACAACACTCCCCAGGGGGAGCTCACTGTGCAAGTCCATAACCCACTAGAGAATTTGAAAAAATACCATGTTTATTAAATAGCAAATGTAAAAAATTTCTACCTTGTGATCTAGATAATGTGGTCTGCTCGTGATAAGACTTAGGGAGCAGAATAGGTCATTCAGCACTTTGAGTCTGCTCTGCCATTCCATCATGGTCGATGCATTATGCCTCTCACCCCAGCCCCCTCCTTTCTCCCTGTAACCTTTGATGCCCTGACTACTCAAGAACTTTGGCTTTAAATATACCCAATGCACTGGCCTCCACAGCCACCTGTGGCAAGAATTAGGCAGATTCAGCACCCGCTGACCACACACCGATCTCAATTAAACTGTATTTGCTGTTCCTCTGCCACTTCCCCATGTGATCAAGATCCCTCTGTAAATTTTGATAAAGATCTTCACTGTCAACAGTACTGCATTTGAGTGTTGTCCGTGAACCAGGTCACTGGCCAGGATCAGTATGTGAGCCATTTCCTCCCTGGGAAACGGACCTGTCAGGAATACAATATAACCATGAAATCACTGCTGGGGTCAGAGGGGCTTGTGGTTTAACTTGCAGGTTGAGTCTGTGGTGGGGAAGGCAAATGTGATGTAAGCATTCCACTCAAGAGGACTAGAATACAAAAGCATGGACTTTGTAAAGTCAGACCACACTTGGGAGTATTGTGGACAGTTTTGGGCCCCTTATTGAAGAAAGGATGTGCTTGGAAAGGGCTCAGAGAAGGCTCACGAGAATAATCTGGGAATGAAAGGCTTGTCGTATAAGCAGCGACTGATGGCTCCGGACCAGCACTCACTGGAATTTAGAAGAGTGGGGGGGGGGGTCCTCATTAAAACTAACAAATTTTGAAAGACCTGGATAGAGTGGATGTGGAGAGGATGTTTCCTGTAGTGGGGGAGTCTAGGACCAGAGGACGCAGATAGAGTGGGTGTGGAGAGGATGTTTCCTATAGTGGGGGAGTCTAGGACCAGAGGACGCAGATAGAGTGGGTGTGGGGAGGATGTTTCCTATCGTGGGGGAGTCTAGGACCAGAGGACACAGATAGAGTGGATGTGGAGAGGATGTTTCTTATAGTGGGAGAGTCTAGGACCAGAGGTCACAGATAGAGTGGATGTGGAGAGGATGTTTCCTATAGTGGGGGAGTCTAGGACCAGAGGTCACTGATAGAGTGGATGTGGAGAGGATGATTCCTATAGTGGGGGAGTCTAGGACCAGAGGTCACTGATAGAGTGGATGTGGAGAGGATGTTTCCTGTAGTGGGGGAGTCTAGGACCGGAGGACACAGATAGAGTGGATGTGGAGAGGATGTTTTCTGTAGTGGGGGAGTCTAGGACCAGAGGTCACAGATAGAGTGGATGTGGAGAGGATGTTTCCTATAGTGGGGGAGTCTAGGACCACAGATAGAGTGGATGTGGAGAGGATGTTTCCTATAGTGGGGGAGTCTAGGACCAGAGGACACAGATAGAGTGGATGTGGAGAGGATGTTTCCTATAGTGAGGGAGTCTAGGACCAGAGGACACAGATAGAGTGGATGTGGAGAGGATGTTTCCTATAGTGGGGGAGTCTAGGACCAGAGGACACAGATAGAGTGGATGTGGAGAGGATGTTTCCTGTAGTGGGGGAGTCTAGGACCAGAGGACACAGACAGAATGGATGTGGAGAGGATGTTTCCTGTAGTGGGGGAGTCTAGGTCCAGAGGACACAGACAGAGTGGATGTGGAGAGGATGTTTCCCATAGTGGGGGAGTCTAGGACCAGAGGACACAGCCTCAGATGAACATTCGTTTAGAACAGAGATGAGTAGGAATTTCTTTAGCCAGAAGGTGGCAAATCTGTGGAATTAATTGCCACTAATGGCTGTGGGAGGCAAAGTATTTGGGTATATTTCACGTGGAGGTTGATTTATCAGGGCGTTGGAGGTTATGGAGAGAAGGCAGGAGAATGGAGTTGAGAGGGATAATAAATCAGCCATGGAGAGGAGTCAATGGATGGGCCGAAGGGAGTAATTCTGTTCCTATGTACTCTGGTCTAATGACTGTCACATGCAGAGAGAGGAAGTGAAACACTCTTGCTTGCCATCCACACAAACCCTTCAGCAAAACATTGAGGGTCGACACACAGAACAGAATGCAAAATATACCGCTGGGGTTACAGAGAAACTGGAGTGCAGGTGAACAAAGTGCAAAAACCATGAGATAGATCATGAACACGAGGAAATCTGCAGACGCTGGAAATTCAGGCAACACACACAAAATGCTGGTGGAACGCAGCAGGCCAGGCAGCATCAATAGGGAGAAGCACTGTCGACGTTTCGGGCCGAGACCCTTTGTCAGGTTTATTTTTTAGTGTATGACAGGTTCATTCATGGCAACAGTGGGGTAGAAGCTGTCTTATCGTACTGGGGGACCGTTCAATAGTCTGATAACAGCGGGGTAGAAGCTGTCTTATCGTACTGGGGGACCATTCAATAGTCTGATAACAGCGGGGTAGAAGCTGTCTTATCGTACTGGGGGACCATTCAATAGTCCGATAACAGCGGGGTAGAAGCTGTCTTATCGTACTGGGGGACCGTTCAATAGTCTGATAACAGCGGGGTAGAAGCTGTCTTATCGTACTGGGGAACCGTTCAATAGTCTGATAACACCGGGGTAGAAGCTGTCTTATCGTACTGTGGGACCGTTCAATAGTCTGATAACAGCGGGGTAGAAGCTGTCTTATCGTACTGCGGGACCGTTTAATAGTCTGATAACAGCGGGGTAGAAGCTGTCTTATCGTATTGGGGGACCGTTCAATAGTCTGATAACAGCGGGGTAGAAGCTGTCTTATCGTACTGGGGGGCCGTTCAATAGTCTGATAACAGCGGGGTAGAAGCTGTCTTATCGTATTGGGGGACCATTCAATAGTCTGATAACAGCGGGGTAGAAGCTGTCTTATCGTACTGGGGGGCCGTTCAATAGTCTGATAACAGCGGTGTAGAAGCTGTCTTATCGTACTGGGGGGCCGTTCAATAGTCTGATAACAGCGGGGTAGAAGCTGTCTTATCGTACTGGGGGGCCGTTCAATAGTCTGATAACAGCGGGGTAGAAGCTGTCTTATCATATTGGGGGACCATTCAATAGTCTGATAACAGCGGGGTAGAAGCTGTCTTATCGTACTGGGGGGCCGTTCAATAGTCTGATAACAGCGGGGTAGAAGCTGTCTTATCGTACTGGGGGGCCGTTCAATAGTCTGATAACAGCGGTGTAGAAGCTGTCTTATCGTACTGGGGGACCGTTCAATAGTCTGATAACAGCGGTGTAGAAGCTGTCTTATCGTACTGGTGGGACCGTTCAATAGTCTGATAACAGCGGGGTAGAAGCTGTCCTCGAGCCTGGTGGGACGTGCTTTCAGGCTTTTGTATCTTCTGCCCGGGGGGGGGGGGGGTGGAGGTTAGAGAGAATGTCCGGTGCGGGTGGGGTATTTGATCACGCTGGCTGTTTTACTGAGACAGTGGGAAGTGTGGACAGAGTCCATGGAGGGGAGACTGGTTTCCGTGCTGTGCTGAGCTGTGTGTCCACAACTCTCTGCGGTTTCCTGCGGTCCCGGGCGGAGCAGTTGCCGTTCCGAGCTGTGATGATCCGGATCAGATGCTTTCTGTGGGGCATCTGTGAAAGTCGATGGGGACGTGCTGAATTTGTTTCGCCTCCTGAGGAAGTGGGGAGTGCTCCCTCTTTTGTGAGATTCTCAAAATTGTGGGGGGGGGGGGGAAGAGAGGAGAGAACAGCTTCTTTCCCTCTATCATCACATTTCTGAATGGATAATGAACCACCTCAGTATAGTTTATTATGTAATGAACTGTACTGTTATCACAAAACAACCCATTGCATGACATATGCTAGTGATATCAAACCAGATACTGATTATTTAACAAGAGAATGCTGGTGCATACTCTCTCTCTCTTTCTGTGGGAGGAGATTCAATCCTTAGTGCAAATTTCCCTGATCAGCCCCTTCCTTCCAGTTTCAGCTTCTCCAACTCTATGGCCTCCCCCCACCTTCCATCAGTGTCTCCCATCCCTACCCTGTCCACTTCTCATCCTGTCGTTCCCACCACCTCCCAACTTCCCTTCACACTCACTCTCTATCCCTCACTCTCATCTTCTCTCCCTCCCCTCCTTGATCTCACCTCACTATCACCACCCTGTCTGAGAAAGCACAGCCTCCACTTCCTGAGGAGATTGGGGCACCACAGGAGCACAAGCGGCTGCATCTCCATCTGCTCTGGGAGCAGCCGAGCATCGGACCGGAAGCACCTACAAAGGACCGTGAGAATGGTGAGAGGATCACAGAGATCTCCCTACCATCCATCAGGGACATTTATCAGCAGCGCTGTGTATACACGGCCCTCAGTGTCATTAAGGATCCCACCCATCCATCCAGCATACTCTTTGACTTTCTACCATCAGGCAGGAGACTCTGAGGCATAAAGACAACAATGGACAGGTTCTTCCCTCAGGCCACCAAACTACTGAACTCCCTGCGGCACTGCATTCAAAGTGACACTAGATGATTTATCCTGCACCCTACAATATTTCATTTATACACTTACTTTGATTATCTATGAGTAATTCATTTGTAGAATTAATTACTTTCCTCAGTTCGTGCGTTATGTGCAACGCTGTGCTTCCCTCTCTACCGCTTTCTCACTCAAATCCACGCACGCGTCATCCATCTCTCCCGCCCACACTCCCCTCTCGTCCTCACCTCCAATGCAGTTTACTTGAGCTGTGTTCCTGTGTGCTTGAATGCTAATCAATCCTGAACCTAACACCTTCTCACACCCTCACCCAGCTCTCTGCGATCACCATCCACTTCACTCAGCTCCCCTCCGGCCCCTCACCACACTCCCCTCTCGTCCTCACCTCCAATGCAGTTTACTTGAGCTGTGTTCCTGTGTGCTTGAATGCTAATCAATCCTGAACCTAACACCTTCTCACACCCTCACCCAGCTCCCCTCCGGCCCCTCACCACACTCCCCTCTCGTCCTCACCTCCAATGCAGTTTACTTGAGCTGTGTTCCTGTGTGCTTGAATGCTAATCAATCCTGAACGTAACACCTTCTCACACCCTCACCCAGCTCCCCTCCGGCCCCTCACCACACTCCCCTCTCGTCCTCACCTCCAATGCAGTTTACTTGAGCTGTGTTCCTGTGTGCTTGAATGCTAATCAATCCTGAACCTAACACCTTCTCACACCCTCACCCAGCTCCCCTCCGGCCCCTCACCTCACTCCCCTCTCGTCCTCACCTCCAATGCAGTTTACTTGAGCTGTGTTCCTGTGTGCTTGAATGCTAATCAATCCTGAACCTAACACCTTCTCACACCCTCACCCAGCTCCCCTCCGGCCCCTCACCTCACTCCCCTCTCGTCCTCACCTCCAATGCAGTTTACTTGAGCTGTGTTCCTGTGTGCTTGAATGCTAATCAATCCTGAACCTAACACCTTCTCACACCCTCACCCAGCTCCCCTCCGGCCCCTCACCTCACTCATCCTCGGCACTGTAACACACAAACACTACATCTCCCCCTCATCACCTCCGGCAACCGAACTCAACCCTCCTTCCCCCACCCCTCTGGCACCTTCACCCTCACTCCCACACACGTCACCTCTGACATCCTCCATTACCCTCCTACATACCCTCCCTATGAGATCTTCACACGAAACTCCCTCCTCCCTCATTACCACACCCTACACCACCCTCATTCAGTGTCCTCCTCTCCTAACCTCCCCTCCTCACTCACTCCACTACCCCGCTCACCACCTCCAGTAACTTCACTCACCCAATCCCTCCGGTCCCTCCGCCGATTTTCTCCCTCCGCCGCGATAAAATGGCGACGCTTCCGCTTCCGCTTATTAATATTCGTTCCCGGAGCAGCGGGGAGGGGCTTCTTTGAGGTCAGCGTGAACCGGGGCGGCGGCGACGGAGCCGATCGGTGACGTAAGGGAGAGGCGGAGCCGCGACTTTGATTGACAAACTGCAGGGATGGGGAGGGGAATGATTGACAGCTGGCTGGGTGGAGCTTAATTAACAGCTGGGGAGGAGTTTTAATGACAGCTGGGGTGGGGAATGATTGACAGCTGGGGTGGGGAATGATTGACAGCTGGGTGAGGGGAATGATTGACAGCTGGGGTGGGGAATGATTGACAGCTGGGGTGGGGAATGATTGACAACTGGGGTGGGGAATGATTGACAGCTGGGGAGGGGAATGATTGACAGCTGGCTGGGTGGAGTTTAATTAACAGTTGGGGAGGAGTTTTATTGACAGCTGGGGTGGGGAATGATTGACAGCTGGCTGGGTGGAGTTTAATTAACAGCTGGGGAGGAGTTTTATTGACAGCTGGGTGAGGGGAATGATTGACAGCTGGGGTGGGGAGTGATTGACAAATGGGGTGGGGAATGATTGACAGCTGGGTGAGGGGAATGATTGACAGCTGGGGTGGGGAATGATTGACAGCTGGGGAGGGGAATGATTGACAGCTGGCTGGGTGGAGTTTAATAAACAGCTGGGGAGGAGTTTTATTGACAGCTGGGTGAGGGGAATGATTGACAGCTGGGTGTGGAGTGATTGACAAATGGGGTGGGGAATGATTGACAGCTGGGTGAGGGGAATGATTGACAGCTGGGGTGGGGAATGATTGACAACTGGGGTGGGGAATGATTGACAGCTGGCTGGGTGGAGTTTAATAAACAGCTGGGGAGGAGTTTTATTGACAGCTGGGTGAGGGGAATGATTGATAGCTGGGTGAGGGGAATGATTGACAGCTGGGGTGGGGAATGATTGACAGCTGGGAATGATTGACAGCTGGCTGGGTGGAGTTTAATTAACAGCTGGGGAGGAGTTTTATTGACAGCTGGGTGAGGGGAATGATTGACAGCTGGGGTGGGGAATGATTGACAGCTGGCTGGGTGGAGTTTAATAAACAGCTGGGGAGGAATTTTATTGACAGCTGGGGTGGGGAATGATTGACAGCTGGCTGGGTGGAGTTTAATAAACAGCTGGGGAGGAATTTTATTGACAACTGGGGTGGGGAGTGATTGACAGCTGGCTGGGTGGAGTTTAATAAACAGCTGGGGAGGAATTTTATTGACAGCTGGGGTGGGGAATGATTGACAGCTGGCTGGGTGGAGTTTAATAAACAGCTGGGGAGGAATTTTATTGACAGCTGGGGTGGGGAGTGATTGACAGCTGGCTGGGTGGAGTTTAATAAACAGCTGGGGAGGAATTTTATTGACAACTGGGGTGGGGAATGATTGACAGCTGGCTAGGTGGAGTTTAATAAACAGCTGGGGAGGAGTTTTATTGACAGCTGGGTGAGGGGAATGATTGACAACTGGGGTGGGGAGTGATTGACAGCTGGGGAGGAGTTTTATTGACAGCTAAGGCAGGGGAATGATTGGCAATTGGGGTGGGAATTCACTGACAGCTAGGAGAGGGGCATTGATCAGGTTGGGGATTGATTGACAGCTAGTGGAGGAGTTTGATTGCGAGGGAGATTGGAAAATGTGTGTCTGTTGTATTGATTTAGGGACATGTCAGTAGGCAGACAATTAAACAATACCAGAAAACGTTGGTATTGTTTTACATTTGCTCCTTCACAACTGCATTGACAATACTTTCTCAAAGTCATGTCCAGGGCAATACCGTCAGGGGGAATTACATCTGTCTCTCAGATCGGGTTATCATAAGACCATAAGAATTAAGCCATTCAGCCTATCGAGTCTGCTCCACCATTCCATCATGGCAGATCCTGGACCCCACACAACCCCATACACCTGTCTTCTCACCATACCCTTTGATATTCTGACCGATCAGGAAACAATCAACTTCTGCCTTAAATATACACACAGACTGTGGCAGAGCTTTCCACAGCTTCACCACTCTCTGGCTAAAAATCTTCCTCCTTACCTCTATTCTAAAAGGTCGCCCTCAATTTTGAGGCTGTGCCATCTTGTTCTGGATACCCCCACCTTAGGAAACATCCTCTCCACATCTACCTTTCAACATCCGGTAGGTTTCAATGAGATCCCCCCTCATTCTTCTAAATTCCAGTGAGTACAGGCCCAAAGCTGACAAATGCTCCTCATATGTTAACCCCTTCATTCCCAGAATCATCCTCATGAACCTCCTCTGGACCCTCTCCAATGACAACACATCCTTTCTGAGACGTGGGGCCCAAAACTGTTGACAATATTGTAAATGCGGCCTAGTGTCTTATCTCCTTGCTTTTATATTCTATTCACCTTGAAATAAATGCTAACATTGCATTTATTTCTTTACCACAGGCTCAGCCTGTAAATTAACCTTCTGGGAGTCTTGCTTGAGGACTCTTCAGTCCCACTGCACCTCTGATGCTGCAGTTCCCAGGCATCGCATTCTGAATTGTTATATGGTTTTATGCTGGGGAGGTTTGTGCCCTAGATGGTGCTGGCTGAGTTTACAACTTTCTGCAGCTTTTTCTGATCCTGTGCAGTGGCCCCTCCCTACCAGACATTGATGTAACCGGTCAGAATGCTCTCCACCGTACGTCTGTGGAAGTTTGCTAAAGTCTTTGGTAACGAGTCTCCTCAAATTCCTAACGAAGTAGTAGATATGCCCAGTACATCCCAGGTACCGAGCACACGGACACAGAGCGCTGTCGTGGGGAGGCTGTCCAGACCAAGCGGACTGTTGCCATTAGGAAGGAGGTACCACACTACCAGGTGCAACCCTGAGATTAATTTCCCTGTGGGTACACTCTGCAAACCGATAGAATAGTAACTATAACAGGATCAATGAAAGATCAACCAGAGTGCGGAAGACAACAAACTGTGCAAATTCAAATATAAATATAGAGCAATAAATAACAAGAATTTGAATTTGTATTAACTGTTCCCGAACCTGATGGTACAAGTACTGAGGCTCCCGTACCTTTGGCCTGATGGCAGCAGTGAGAACACAGCCTAACCTGGCTGTTGATGGACGCTGCTTTCCTAAACAAAAGAGAGGTATTGCCTCGTGAGCAGTCATCGTTGGAGTCGTCTGAGTCAGAGTAGTAAGACTTTGACTCATGAGACCAGAAGACATTTGGCCCATCGACTCTGCTCCACCATTCCTTCATGGCCGATCCTTTTTTCTCCTCCTCAGCCCCATTCCACGGCATTCTCCCCATAACCTTTGATGCCATGTCCAATCAAGAACTTATCAATCTCTACCTTAAATACACCCAACAACCTGGCCTCCATAACTGCCTGTGGTAATGAATTCCACAAATTCACCACCCTCTGGCTAAAGAAATTTCTCTGATTCTCTGTTTTAAATGGACACCTCTCTATCCTGAGGATGTGCCCTTTTGTCCTTGACTATCCCCATGGGAAACATCCTTTCCACATCTACACTGTCTAGGCCTGTCAACATTTGAAAGGTTTCGATGAGATCCCCCCTCATCCTTCTGAATTCCAGCAAGTCAAATCCCAGAGCCATCAAACTTTCCTCGTATGATAACCCTTTCATTCCCAGAATCATCCTTGTGAACCTCCTCTGGACCCTCTCCAATGCCAGCACATCTTTTCTCAGATGAGGAGCCCAAAACCGTTCACAATACTCAAGGTGAGGCCTCACCAGGGCCTTGTAAAGCCTCAGCATCACATCCCTGCTCTTGTATTCTAGACCTCTTGAAATGAATACTAACATGGCATTTGCCTTCCTCACCACTGACTCAAGCAGCAAGTGTTCAACCTTTGGGGTGTTCTGCACAAGGACTCCTAAGTCCCTTTGCATCTCAGGTTTTTGGATTTTCTCCATTTAGAAAATAGTCAGCATATTTATTTCTACTACTCGAGTGCATGATCATGCATTTTCCAACATTGTAATTCATTTGCCACTTTCTTGCCCATTCTGCTAATCTGCCTAAGTCACTCGGCATCCTACCTGTTTCCTCAAGACTACCTGCCCCTCCACCAATCTTCGTTTCATCCACAAACTTGGCAACAAAGCCATCTATTCCATCAATCAAATCATTGATATACAGCATAAAAAGAAGAGGTCCCAACACCGACCCCTGAGGAACACCACCAGCAGCTTTTATTCCCATTCGCTGCTCTAACCATGTTAGTAACTTTCCTGTAATTCCATGGGCTCTTAACTTGGTAAGCAGCCTCACGTGTGGCACCTTGTCAAAGGCCTTCTGAAAATCCAAATATACAACATCCACTACATCCCCTTGATCTATCCACCTTGTAATTTCCTCGAAGAATTCCGGCAGGGTTGTGAGGCAAGATTTTCCCTTAAGGAAACAATGCTGACTTGTTCACAATGTTCACCAAACAATCTATAATGTTACCCTTGTGAATAGACTCCAGCATCTTCCCAACCACTGAGGTCAGACTAACTGGTCTAAAATTTCCTTTCTGCTGCCTTCCTCCTTTCTTAGAGTGACATTTGCAATTTTCCAGTCATCTGGCACTATGGCCAGAGTCCAATGAATTTTGAAATATCATTGCTAATGCTGCCACGATCTCCAATGCTACCTCCTTCAGAACCTTCGGGTGCAGTTCATCTGGTCCAGGTGACTTATGTATCCTTGGCTCTTTCAGCTATTTGAGCACCTTCTCCCCTGCAATAGTAACAACACTCACATCTCTTCCCTCACACCCTTCAACATCTGGCACACTGTTAGTGTCTTCCACAGTGAAGACCGATGCAGAATATTCATTTAGTTCATCTGCATCTCCTTGTCCCACTATTATTACTCCTGCTTCATTTTCTAGTGGTCTCTCTTTTATTTTATTTACACACTTGAAAAAGCTTTTACTATCCACTTTAATATTGTTTGCTAGATTGCTTTCACATTTCATCTTTTCCTTCCATAGAACCATAGAACATTACAGCACAGAAACAGGCCTTTTGGCCCTTCTTGGCTGTGCCGAACCATTTTTCTGCCTAGTCCCACTGATCTGCACTCGGCCCATATCCCTCCAAACCCCTCTCATCCATGTACCTGTCCAAGTTATTCTTAAATGTTAAAAATGAGCCGGCATTTACAACTTCATCTGGAAGCTCATTCCACACTCCCACCACTCTCTGTGTGAAGAACCCCCACCCCACAATGTTCCCTTTAAACTTTTCCCCCTTCACTCTTAACCCATGTCCTCTGGGTTTTTTTCTCCCCTAGCCTCAGTGGAAAAAGCCTGCTTGCATTCACTCTATCTGTACCCACCATAATTTTATATACCTCTATCAAGTCTCCCCTTATTCTTCTACGCTCCAGGGAATAAAGTCCTAACCTATTCAACCTTTCTCTGTAACTCAGTTTTTCAAGTCCCAGCAACATCCTTGTAAACCTTCCCTGCACTCTTTCAACCTTATTAATATCCTTCCTGGAATTAGGTGACCAAAACTGCACACAATACTCCAAATTCGTCCTCACCAATGTCTTATACAACCTCACCATAACATTCCAACTCTTATACTCAATACTTTGATTTATAAAGGCCAATGTACGAGAAGCTCTCTTTATGACCCTATCTACTTGTGACGCCACTTTTAGGGAATTTTGTATCTGTATTCCCAGATCCCTCTGTTCTACTGCACTCCTCAGTGCCCTACCATTTACCTTGTATGTTCTACCTTGGTTTGACCTTCCGAAGTGCAATACCTCACACTTGTCTGTATTAAACTCCATCTGCCATTTTTCAGCCCATTCCTCCAACCGGTCCAATCCCTCTGCAAGCTTTGAAAACCTTCCTCACTGTCCACTACACCTCCAATCTTTGTATCATCAGCAAATTTGCTGATCCAATTTGCCACATTATCATCCAGATCATTGATATAGATGACAAATAACAATGGACCCAGCACTGATCCCTGTGGCACACCACTAGTCACAGGCCTCCAGTCAGAGAAGCAATCTTCCACTACCACTCTCTGACTTCTCCCATTGATCCAATGTCTAATCCAATTTACTACCTCACCATGTATACCTCGCGACTGAATCTTCCTAACTAACCGCCCATGCGGGACCTTGTCAAAGGCCTTACTGAAGTCCATGTAGACAACATCCACTGCCTTCCCTTCATCCACTTTCCTGGTAACTTCCTCGAAAAACTCTAATAGATTGGTTAAACATGACCTACCATACACAAAGCCATGCTGACTTTTTCTAATAAGTCCTTGTCTATCCAAATACTTGTAGATCCTATCTCTTAGTATTCCTTCCAATAATTTACCTACTACCGATGTCAAACTTACCAGCCTATAATTTCCCTGATTACTTTTTGAGCCTTTTTTAAACAACGGAACTACATGAGCTATCCTCCAATCCTCCGGCACCAGACCTGTGGATATCGGCATTTTAAATACTTCTGCCAGGGCCCCTGCAATTTCAACACTAGTCTCCCTCAAGGTCCGAGGGAATACCCTGTCAGGTCCTGGGGATTTATCTACACTGATTTGCCTCAA
Source organism: Hypanus sabinus (assembly GCF_030144855.1). Classification (NCBI taxonomy): domain Eukaryota; kingdom Metazoa; phylum Chordata; class Chondrichthyes; order Myliobatiformes; family Dasyatidae; genus Hypanus; species Hypanus sabinus. The sequence goes on along the minus strand of NW_026778950.1, from coordinate 248,785 downwards.
GACAGCAAGCACCTCCTCCTCTTTAATCCATGACCTCCCTACTTGTTTGCCTTGTTTCCATAGACTCCATTCCAGTTTCCTTAGTAAATACAGATGCAAAAAAACCATTTAAGATCTCCCCCATTTCTTTTGGTTCCATACGTAGCTGACCACTCTGATCTTCAAGAGGACCAATTTTGTCCCTTACTATCCTTTTGCTCTTAATATACCTGTAGAAGCTCTTAGGATTATCCTTCACCCTGACTGCCAAAGCAGTCTTCTTTTAGCCCTCCTGATGATTCTTTCAGTTGGTTTCTGTAGGTTTTTAAAAGCTCCGCAAACCTCTGACTTCCTACTAATTTTTGCGTTGTTGTATGCCCTCTCTTTTGCTTTTACATTGGCTTTGACTTCCCTTGGTCACCCCAGTTGTACTATTTTACCATTTGAGTATTTCTTTGTTTTTGGAATACCTCTATCCTGCACTTTCCTCATTTTCCCCAGAAATTTGAGCTATTGTCGCTCGGCTGTCATCCAGGCCGTCATCTCCTTCCAACGTAACTTGCCCATCTCCTCTCCCTTACCACTGCAACTTCCCTTACTCCACTGAAATACCGCTACGTCAGACATTACGTTCTTCCTATCAAGTTTCAAGTTGAATTCAATCATACTGTGATTACTGTCTCCTAAGGGTTCTCTTATCTTGCTCCCTTATCACCAGGGCTCAACTGGGTTTCAGCAAGAATAGGCAAGGTGGGCAGGTGAGGTCATTATTTAACTCTTGAGAGAATAGGGGTTATGCCAGTGTTCTCGTTGACAGATGTGGGATTTCCAGGACATTTCCAGTCTCCCTGATGGCCACATCTGCACCCGGTGCATCGAGATGCAGCTCCTTAGAGACCGAGTTAGGGAACTGGAGCTCGATGACCTTCGGCTTGTTAGGGAAAGAGAACAGGAGCTGCAGGCAGGTCGTCACCCCAAGGCGACAGGAGACAGATAAGCGGGTGAGTGTCAGGAGAAGGTCAGGTAGTGGAGAGAACCCCTGTGGCTGTCCCCATTCGGGAAAAAGTGGACAGAGATCGATCGGTACAACGTTGTAGCTGAAAGGCGGCCATAATTGGGAATTTAACATCAAAGGATATAGTTTGTATGGAAAGGACAGGCAGGAAGACACAGGCGGGGGTGTGGCTCTGTAGGTATGAGATGGAATTACATCTTCGTAAAGAGGTGACATAGGGTCAGAGAATGTTGAATCTTTTGTGGGTGGAGTTAAGAAACTGCAGATAAAAAAAAACATGGGAATCATATACAGGCTCCAGATAGTAGCCAAGATGTGGGGTTGAGATTGCAAAGGGAGCTGGAAAAGGCCTGTAATAAGGGCAATGTCTCAATTGTAATGGGGGTCTTCAATATGGAAGGAGACTGCAAAAATCAGGTTGGTGTCAGATTGCAAGGGAGGGAACTTGTTGAATGCCTGTGAGGTGGCTTTGTACAGCAGATTGTGCTTCAGCCATCTCGGGGAAAGGCCATCTTAGACTGGGTGTTGTGTAATAACCCAGATCTTATTAGGGAGCTCAATGTGAAGGAACCCTTAGGAGGCAGTGATCATAATATGAGTGAATACATACTGCAGTTTGGGAGGGCAGCAGTATAACCCACTGTTAATGTGAGTATAACCCACATATATCAGTATCGCAGTGGAATAAAGGGAATTATAGAGGCATGAGAGAGGAGCTTGTCCAGGTGGACTGGAGGAGGATACTGGCAGAGATGACAGCAGAACAGAGGTGGCTGATGTTTCTGGGAAAAGTTCACAAGGCACAGGATAGATATGTCCCACTGCAGGGGTAGGCAATCGTGGCTGACAAGGGAAGTTAAGGACTGCATAAAAGCCAAGGAAGGGGCATATATGATGGCAAAAGTGAGTGGGAAGTTGGATGATATGGAAGTTTTCAAAATCTAACAAAAGGCAACTAAAAAGCTATAAGAAGGGAGAAGATGAAATCTGAGAACAAACTAGCTGATGATATAAAGCAGGGTACTGAAAGTTTTTCAGCTGTTTTGAAACACCCTGGTGAACTTGGCTGCAAAGACAACCTCCAAACTCGTGAGATTGATGCGCGCTCGATCCCACCCCAAACCCCGGTTTGTGTGGGTGCTGTGTCATTTGCTACCCGGTTACAAATTAATGCCACGCAATAACAGACAGTACACTGCATACGATTGAAGGAGTTATATTTATGAACCTTAACTGAAGGGTTAGCAAAGAATAACAAAAAGGGTCCATTCTACTTAAACAGCCAAATGTTGGAGCTCATTGTGAACTTCTCTGTCACTCACGCGCTGGGCCCTCGGTCAACGTGAAAACACACACCACCTTCCGAACGTCACTCGCAATCCATCTCGGACAAACGGGTCTCCCACCGGATCAAATGCTACGACCGGTGTCGTCTCCCTTCATCTTCTCTCAAACAAAAGCCCCAAGGCCAACGTTAGTGTCCCTCAGCAGAGATACCTCCCCTTAATCCAACCATCCTAATGGGATGGCGCACATTTCTCCTCACCTCTTATCTTCAAAATAATCTGAAAACAAACGGCTCACACAGAGCAAAGTGAAATACATACAGCATAACAGTGAAAAATATGAATCAGGGCAATACACTATAAATAATAAAAGGGAGGTGGGAGTTGATATTGGACCACTGGAAAGTGATGCTGGTGAGGTTGTAATGGGGGACAAAGAAATGGAAGATGAACTGAATGGGTACTTTGCAACTGTTTTCACTGAGGAAGACACTAGCTGTGTGCCAGAGGTCTGTGAGTGTCAGGGAGCAGGAGTGAGTGCCATTGCTATTACAAAGGGGAAAGTGCTGGGCAAACTCAAAGGTCTTCAGGTGGATAAGTCACCTGGGCCAGATGGACTCCATCCCAGAGTCCTCAGAGAGGATGCATTGGTCATGATCTTTCAAGAATCATTTGAGTCTGGCTTGTCCCCAGAGGACTGGAAGATTGCAAATGTCACTCCACTCTTGAAGAAGGGAGTAGGGCAAAAGAAAGGAAACTGTAGGCCAGTTAGCCTAACCTCAGCAGTTGGGAAAGTGTTGGAGTCTATTAATAAGGGTGTTTCAGGGTGCTTGGAGACTAATGATAAAAGAAGTCAACGTCAGCATGGTTTCTGTGAAGGGAAATCTTGTTTAACAAATCTATTAGAGTTCTTTAAGGAAGTAAGAAGCAGGGTGGATAGAGGAGAGGCAGTGGATGTCATTTTCCGACGGCACGAGAAGATCCTATGGTTTACGTGGATAGAGGAATACTGACGGGCGGGAGGCAGCAGGTGAGAATAAAGGGGCCTTTTCTGGTTGGAAAGAGTAAGGAGGAATTCTTTTAGCCAATGAGTGGTGAATGTGTGGAATGATCTGCCACAGAGTGCTGTGGTCAAGTCAATGGATACGTTTCAAGTGGACGTTGATAGATTTCTAGGCATCAAAGGATAGAGAAGGCATAGAAACAGAGACAACCTACAGCACAAAACAGGCCCTTCAGCCTGCAGAGTTGTGCCGAACGCACCCCCGCCTTAGAAACTTACCCACAGCCCTCTATTTTACTGAGCTCCATGTACCTATCTAAAACTCTCTTAAAAGACCCTATCGTATCCGCCTCCACCACCGTTGCCGGCAGCCCATTCCACGCACTCACCACTATCTGAATAAAAAACTTACCCCTGACATCCCCTCTGTACCTACTCCCCAGCACCTTAAACCTGTGCCCTCTTGTGGCAACCATTTCAGCCCTGGGAAAAAGCCTCTGACTATCTACACGATCAATGCCACTCATCATCTTATACACCTCTATCAGGTCACCTCTCATCCTCTGTCGCTTCAAGGAGAAAAGGCCGAGTTCACGCAACCTATTCTCATAAGGCATGTTCCCCAACCCAGGCAACATCCTTGTAAATCTCCTCTGTACCCTTTCTGTGGTTTCCACATCCTTCCTGTAGTGAGGCAACCACAACTGAGCACAGTACTCCAAGTGGGGTCTGACCAGGGTCCTATTTGGCTGCAATATTACCTCTTGGCTCCTAACTACAGAGTCAACCTACGCAGCAGCTTTGAGTGGCTTATGGACTCAGACCCCAAGATCCCTCTGATCCTCCACACTGCCAAGAGTCTTACCATTAATACTATATTCTGCCATCATATTTGACCTACCAAAATAACCACTTCACACATATCTGGGTTAAACTCCATCTCCCACTTCTTAGCCCAGTTTTGCACCCTATCAATGTCCCTCTGTAACCTCTGACAGCCCTCCACACTATCCACAACACCTCCAACTTTTGTGTCATCAGCAAACTTACTAACACATCCCCCCACTTCCTCATCCAGGTCACTTATAAAAATCGCAAAGAGTAAGGGTCCCAGAACAGATCCCTGAGGCCGACCACTGGTCACTGACCTCCATGCAGAATATGATCCCTCTACAACCACTCTTTGCTTTCTGTGGGCAAGCCAGTTCTGGATCCACAAAGCAAAGTCCCCTTGGATCCCATGCCTCCTTACTTTCTCAATGAGCCTTGCATGGAGCACCTTATCAAATGCCTTGCTAAAATCCATATACACTACATCCACTGCTCTTTCTTCATCAATGTGTTTAGTCACTTCCTCAAAAACTTCAATCAGGCTTGTAAGGCACAACCTGTCCTTTACAAAGCCATTCTGACTACTCCAAATCATTTTATGCCTCTCCAAATGTTCATAAATCCTGCCTCTCAGGATCTTCTCCATCAACTTACCAACCACTGAGGTGAGACTCACTGGTCTATAATTTCCTGGGCTATCTCTACTCCCTTTCTTGAAAAAAGGAACAACATCCGCAACCCTCCAATCCTCCGGAACCTCTCCCGTCTCCATTGATGATACAAACATCATCGCCAGAGGCTCAACAATCTCCTCCCTCACCTCCCACAGTAGACTGGGGTACATTTTGTCTGGTCCTGGAGACTTACCCAACTTGATGTTTTCCAAAAACTCCAGCACATCCTCTTTAATATCTACATGCTCAAGCTTTTCAGTCTGCTGCAAGTCAGCACTACAATCACCAAGATCCTTTTCCATAGTGAATACTGAAGTAAAGTATTCATTAAGTACCTCTGCTATTTCCTCTGGTTCCATACACACTGTCACACTTGATAGGTCCTATTCTTTCATGTCCTCATTTATCCTCTTGTAGAATGCCTTAGGGTTTTCCTTAATCCTGCCTGTCAAGGCCCTCTCATGGCCCCTTCTGTCTTTCCTAATTTCCTTCTTAAGCTCCCTCCTATTAGCCTTATAATCTTCTAGATCTCTAACATTACCTAGCTCTCTAAACCTTTTGTAAACTTTTCTTTTCTTCTTGACTAGATTAATTACAGCCTTTGTACACCACTGTTCCTGTACCCTACCACAGCTACCCTGTCTCATTGGAACGTACCTATACAGAACTCCACACAAATATCTCCAGAACATTTGCCACATTTCTTCCATACTTTTCCCTGAGAACATCTATTTCCAATTTAAGCCTCCAATTTCCTGCCTGATAAGACTCATAATTCCCCTTACTCTAATTAAACACTTTTCTAACTTGTCTGTTCCTATCTCTCTCCAATGTTATGGTAAAGGAGATAGAATTATGATCACTATCTCCAAAATGCTCTCCCACTGAGAGATCTGACACCCGACCAGGTTCATTTCCCAATGCTAAATCAAGTACAGCCTCTCCTTTTGTAGGCTTATCTACATATTGTGTCAAGAAACCTTCCTGAACACACCTAACAAACTCCACCCCATCCTAAACTCCTTGCTCTAGGGAGATGCCAATCGATATTTGGGAAATTAAAATCTCCCATTTTGCCAACTCTGTTATTATTACACCTTTCCAGGATCCGTTTCCCTATCTGCTCCTCGATATCCCTGTTACTATTGGCCAGCCTATAAAAAACACCCAGTAGAGTTACTGACCCCTTCCTGTTCCTAATCTCCACCCACAGAGACTCTGTAGACAATCCCTCCATGACGTCCACCTTTTCTGCAGCTGTGACACTATCTCTGATCAACACTGCCATGCCCCACCTCTTTTGCCTCCCTCCCTGTCCTTTCTGAAACATCTGAAACCCGGCATTCGAAGTAACCATTCCTGTCCCTGAGCCATCCAAGTCTCTATAATGGCCACCACATCATAGCTCCAAGTACTGATACACACTCTAAGCTCATCCGCTTTGTTCACAACACTCCTTGCATTAAAATAAACACATCTCAAACCTTCGGTCTGAGCGCATCCCTTTTCTATCACCTGCCTATCCTCCCTCTCGCACTGTCTCCAAGCATTCTCAATTTGTGACCCAACCTCCATTTTCCCAGTCTCTTCAGTTCAGTTCCCACTCCCCAACAATCTAGTTTAAACCCTCCCCAGTAGTGTTAGCAAACCTCCCCACCAGGATATTGGTCCCCCGGGATTCAAGTGCAACTCGTCCTTTTTGTACAGGTCACCTGCCCCAAAACAGGTCCCAATGATCCAGAAATTTGAATCCCTGCCCCCTGCTCCAATCCCTCAGCCACGCATTTATCCTCCACCTAATTCCGTTCCTACTCTCACTGTCGTGTGGCACAGGCAGTAATCCCGAGATTACTACCTTTGTGGTTCTGCTTCTCAACTTCCTTCTTAACTCGCTGTAGACTTTTTTTAGGGCCTCCTCTCTATTCCTGCCTATGTCATTGGTACCAATATGTACCACGACCTCTGGCTGTTCTCCCTCCCACCACAGGATATCTTGGACGCGATCAGAAACATCCCGGACCCTGGCACCTGGCAGGCAAACTACCATCCGAGTTTCTTTCCTGCATCCACAGAATCGCCTGTCTGAACCCCTGACTATCGAGTCCCCTGTCACTACTGCCTTCCTCTTCCTTTCCCTACCCTTCTGAGCCACAGGGCCAGACTCTGTGTTGGAGGCACGGACACTGTCGCTTCCCCCAGGTAGGCTGTCCCGCCCCAACAGTCCTCGAACAGGAGTACTGATTGTCAAGGGGGACAGCCACAAAGATACTCTCTAGTACCTGACTCTTCCCCTTCCCTCTCCTGACTGTGACCCATTTCTCTGTCCCCCGTGGCCCCGGAGTGACCACCTGTCTGTAACTCCTCTCTATCACCTCCTCACTCTCCCTGACCAGGCGAAGGTCATCGAGCTGCAGTTCCAGTTCCCTAACACGGTCCCTTAGGAGCTGTAGTTCAGTGCACCTGGTTGCAGATGTGGCCGTCTGGGTGGCTGGGAAACTCCACATCTGACACCAAGCACAGAAATCTGGCCTCACACACATACTAACTCCTTTACCTTTAGTATGATTTTCCGTTCAAAGGCACTGGAGTTTGCACACCGGGCAGTGATGCTCTCCACTACACACCTATTGAAATTGAAGTTTGAAGATATCATTCACATCTCTGCAAAGTCCTAAAGAGGAAGAGGCACGGCCATGATTGCACCTGTGAGCAGGGTGCAGGACAGTTCCTCTGAAATAGAAACACCAGGAGTTTAAATTTACCGATCCTCCTATGAGGACCTCTTATTTCCCTCTCCTGAAGTTTGCCATCAGTTCTTGGTCTTGCTGACACGGAGTGAGAGGTTGCTGTGACACCACTCTGCCAGATTATTCGTCTCCCTCCCGTATGCTGAATCATCACCCCCTTTGATACAGCCCATGTCAGCAAACTCAGACCTGCTGTTGGAGCTGTACCTTATTACTCTAAGTTTGTATTCTTTTGCAGTTTTTGATTGATTTTACTGCAAATGCCCACAAGAAAATGAATCTCAGGATTGTATATGGTGACATATACGTACTCTGATAATACATTTAATTTAAACTTTGATCTTGAATTGGAGACTCAGGAATACCGTCACACTCAGACGTAGAAAGGTTCTTCGTTTCTGTTTCTGTAACGGTTTTGTTTGACCAGTCAGGGTTGTTGGCCCTGAGCCGGTCCCGGAGGACTGGTGGGCCCCTCTGAGTCTGTCCTCTACCCTTTGACATGGGTGACCCTACCAAGAGCCAAAGCATAAAACCCTGACGCCAGCCAGCAAAGCGCAAACAAGCCTCCAACCCTCTTGCAGGGTCACGGAGTGAACAGAGGTTGAAATTACATTCCGTAGGACAGATAGTGTAGGGGCATTTTCCAGCAGCAGCGAACCGATGCCTGTTAGGAGTTTGTACATTCTCTCCAATGACCACGTGGGTTTCCTCCGGGTGCTCTGGTTTCCTCCCACAGTCCAGGTCAGGATTCGTAAGTGCCAGGTATGCTGACACATGCAGGCTGCCCCAGCCAACGTGCTGGCCATTGACAGGAGCAATGCATTTCATGGTGCATGTGACAAACAAAGCTATTCTGTAGATTCAGGGTTCAAAGCACATTTATTAACAAAGTACGTACATAGTTTACAACCGTCTTCCCCATAGACAGCCATGAAACAAACATGGAATCCTGGGACAGGATCTGGACAGCTGGAAAAATAGGCTGTAAAATGGCAGATGGAATTTACTGCAGACAAGTGTGAGGTCTGCCCAGCCAGGGCAGGTCTTGCACAGTGAACAGCAGGGCACAGAGGAGTGCGGTAGAACAAAGGGATCTGGGAATACAGGTTCGTAATTCATTGAAAGTGGTGGCACAGGTTGATAGGATGATTAAAAAAATGCTTTTGGCACATTGGCCTTCATAAATTAAAGTATGAGTACTGTACAGGAGATGGGATGTTTGGTTGAAGCTGCATGAGACGTTGGTGAGGCCTAATTTGGAGTATTGTGTGCAGTTTGGGTCACCTACCTACAGGAAAGATGTAAATAAGGTTGAAAGAGGGCAGAGAAAGTTTACAGAGATGTTGCCGGGTCTGGAGGACATTGGAACATAGAAGGAGATTTGACAGAGATTTGGTGGTGAACTTGTTACGGCCACTGTTGAGTGTATTTAAGGCAGAGATCGACAGGCTCTTGATTGGCCATGGCATTATGGGGAGAAGAAAAACATCCAAACCTCCCACCGACACACGATAAAAAATAAATCACACAAATAGCAAGAAAATGGGCGAGAAGGACAGACTGTAAAACACAAATTCGAAAGAGTCCTGCCTGCAGGCTCCCTGGTGAAGGAGCAAGCAAAAACCAGACACATCCGATCTTGAACCACAGACACCACTCGAAAACACCTCAACCAAACCCTCAACTCAAACATCAGGGAAAACTCATTGAAAAATGTCAACAGGAAGTTCCGAGTCGCTTAATATTGGTAACATACGTCGTGAAATTGGCGGTTTTGAGGTTGCAGTACACTACAATACAAAAAAGTGATGACAATCTATAGTGTGAGGGACGTTACCGAGACCGGAGGGAGAGAGACTGGACAAACTGGAATGTTACCGGGACCGGAGGGAGAGAGAGACTGGACAAACTGGAATGTTACCGGGACCGTAGGGAGAGAGACTGGACAAACTGGAATGTTACCGGGACCGGAGGGAGAGAGACTGGACAAACTGGAATGTTACCGGGACCGTAGGGAGAGAGACTGGACAAACTGGAATGTTACCGGGACCGGAGGGACTGAGAGACTGGACAAACTGGAATGTTACCGTGACCGGAGGGAGAGAGACCGGACAAACTGGAATGTTACCGGGACCGGAGGGACTGAGAGACTGGACAAACTGGAATGTTACCGGGACCGGAGGGAGAGAGACTGGACAAACTGGAATGTTACCGAGACCGGAGGGACTGAGAGACTGGACAAACTGGAATGTTACCGGGACCGGAGGGACTGAGAGACTGGACAAACTGGAATGTTACCGGGACCGGAGGGACTGAGAGACTGGACAAACTGGAATGTTACCGGGACTGGAGGGAGAGAGACCGGACAAACTGGAATGTTACCGGGACCGGAGGGACTGAGAGACTGGACAAACTGGAATGTTACCGGGACCGGAGGGAGAGAGACTAGACAAACTGGAATGTTACCGGGACCGGAGGGACTGAGAGACTGGACAAACTGGAATGTTACCGGGACCGGAGGGACTGAGAGACTGGACAAACTGGAATGTTACCGGGACCGGAGGGAGAGAGACTGGACAAACTGGAATGTTACCGGGACCGGAGGGACTGAGAGACTGGACAAACTGGAATGTTACCGGGACCGGAGGGAGAGAGACTGGACAAACTGGAATGTTACCGGGACCGTAGGGAGAGAGACTGGACAAACTGGAATGTTACCGGGACCGGAGGGAGAGAGACTGGACAAACTGGAATGTTACCGGGACCGTAGGGAGAGAGACTGGACAAACTGGAATGTTACCGGGACCGGAGGGAGAGAGACTGGACAAACTGGAATGTTACCGGGACCGTAGGGAGAGAGACTGGACAAACTGGAATGTTACCGGGACCGGAGGGAGAGAGACTGGACAAACTGGAATGTTACCGGGACCGGAGGGACTGAGAGACTGGACAGGCTGGAATGTTACTGGGACCGGCGGGACTGAGAGACTGGACAAACTGGAATGTTACCGGGACCGGAGGGACTGAGAGACTGGACAAACTGGAATGTTACCGGGACCGGAGGGACTGAGAGACTGGACAAACTGGAATGTTACCGGGACCGTAGGGAGAGAGACTGGACAAACTGGAATGTTACCGGGACAGGAGGGACTGAGAGACTGGACAGGCTGGAATGTTACTGGGACCGGCGGGACTGAGAGACTGGACAAACTGGAATGTTACCGGGACCGGAGGGACTGAGAGACTGGACAAACTGGAATGTTACCGGGACCGGAGGGACTGAGAGACTGGACAAACTGGAATGTTACCGGGACCGTAGGGAGAGAGACTGGACAAACTGGAATGTTACCGGGACAGGAGGGACTGAGAGACTGGACAAACTGGAATGTTACCGGGACCGGAGGGAGAGAGACTGGACAAACTGGAATGTTACCGGGACCGGAGAGAGAGAGACTGGACAAACTGGAATGTTACCGGGACCGGAGGGAGAGAGAGACTGGACAAACTGGAATGTTACCGGGACCGGAGGGAGAGAGACTGGACAAACTGGAATGTTACCGGGACCGGAGGGAGAGAGAGACTGGACAAACTGGAATGTTACCGGGACCGGAGGGAGAGAGACTGGACAGGCTGGAATGTTACCGGGACCGGAGGGAGAGAGAGACTGGACAAACTGGAATGTTACCGGGACCGGAGGGAGAGAGACTGGACAGGCTGGAATGTTACCGGGTCCGGAGGGACTGAGAGACTGGACAGGCTGGAATGTTACTGGGACCGGAGGGAGGGAGACTGGACAAACTGGAATGTTACCGGGACCGGAGGGACTGAGAGACTGGACAAACTGGAATGTTACCGGGACCGGAGGGACTGAGAGACTGGACAGGCTGGAATGTTACTGGGACCGGAGGGACTGAGAGACTGGACAAACTGGAATGTTACCGGGACCGGAGGGACTGAGAGACTGGACAAACTGGAATGTTACTGGGACCGTAGGGAGAGAGACTGGACAAACTGGAATGTTACCGGGACCGGAGGGAGAGAGACTGGACAAACTGGAATGTTACCGGGACCGGAGGGAGAGAGAGACTGGACAAACTGGAATGTTACCGGGACCGGAGGGAGAGAGACTGGACAAACTGGAATGTTACCGGGACCGGAGGGACTGAGAGACTGGACAAACTGGAATGTTACCGGGACCGGAGGGACTGAGAGACTGGACAAACTGGAATGTTACCGGGACCGGAGGGAGAGAGACCGGACAAACTGGAATGTTACCGGGACCGGAGGGACTGAGAGACTGGACAAACTGGAATGTTACCGTGACCGGAGGGACTGAGAGACTGGACAAACTGGAATGTTACCGGGACCGGAGGGACTGAGAGACTGGACAAACTGGAATGTTACCGGGACCGAAGGGAGAGAGACTGGACAAACTGGAATGTTACCGGGAACGGAGGGAGAGAGACTGGACAAACTGGAATGTTACCGGGACCGGAGGGACTGAGAGACTGGACAAACTGGAATGTTACCGGGAACGGAGGGAGAGAGACTGGACAAACTGGAATGTTACCGGGACCGGAGGGAGAGAGACTGGACAAACTGGAATGTTACCGGGACCGGAGGGAGAGAGACTGGACAAACTGGAATGTTACCGGGACCGGAGGGACTGAGAGACTGGACAAACTGGAATGTTACCGGGACCGGAGGGACTGAGAGACTGGACAAACTGGAATGTTACCGGGACCGGAGGGACTGAGAGACTGGACAAACTGGAATGTTACCGGGACCGTAGGGAGAGAGACTGGACAAACTGGAATGTTACCGGGACAGGAGGGACTGAGAGACTGGACAGGCTGGAATGTTACTGGGACCGGCGGGACTGAGAGACTGGACAAACTGGAATGTTACCGGGACCGGAGGGACTGAGAGACTGGACAAACTGGAATGTTACCGGGACCGGAGGGAGAGAGACTGGACAAACTGGAATGTTACCGGGACCGGAGGGAGAGAGAGACTGGACAAACTGGAATGTTACCGGGACCGGAGGGAGAGAGACTGGACAAACTGGAATGTTACCGGGACCGGAGGGACTGAGAGACTGGACAAACTGGAATGTTACCGGGACCGGAGGGACTGAGAGACTGGACAAGCTGGAATGTTACCGGGACCGGAGGGAGAGAGACTGGACAAACTGGAATGTTACCGGGACCGGAGGGAGAGAGACTGGACAGGCTGGAATGTTACCGGGACCGGAGGGAGAGAGAGACTGGACAAACTGGAATGTTACCGGGACCGGAGGGAGAGAGAGACTGGACAAACTGGAATGTTACCGGGACCGGAGGGAGAGAGACTGGACAGGCTGGAATGTTACCGGGTCCGGAGGGACTGAGAGACTGGACAGGCTGGAATGTTACTGGGACCGGAGGGAGAGAGACTGGACAAACTGGAATGTTACCGGGACCGGAGGGACTGAGAGACTGGACAAACTGGAATGTTACCGGGACCGGAGGGACTGAGAGACTGGACAGGCTGGAATGTTACTGGGACCGGAGGGACTGAGAGACTGGACAAACTGGAATGTTACCGGGACCGGAGGGACTGAGAGACTGGACAAACTGGAATGTTACTGGGACCGTAGGGAGAGAGACTGGACAAACTGGAATGTTACCGGGACCGGAGGGAGAGAGACTGGACAAACTGGAATGTTACCGGGACCGGAGGGAGAGAGAGACTGGACAAACTGGAATGTTACCGGGACCGGAGGGAGAGAGACTGGACAAACTGGAATGTTACCGGGACCGGAGGGACTGAGAGACTGGACAAACTGGAATGTTACCGGGACCGGAGGGACTGAGAGACTGGACAAACTGGAATGTTACCGGGACCGGAGGGAGAGAGACCGGACAAACTGGAATGTTACCGGGACCGGAGGGACTGAGAGACTGGACAAACTGGAATGTTACCGTGACCGGAGGGACTGAGAGACTGGACAAACTGGAATGTTACCGGGACCGGAGGGACTGAGAGACTGGACAAACTGGAATGTTACCGGGACCGAAGGGAGAGAGACTGGACAAACTGGAATGTTACCGGGAACGGAGGGAGAGAGACTGGACAAACTGGAATGTTACCGTGACCGGAGGGACTGAGAGACTGGACAAACTGGAATGTTACCGGGACCGGAGGGACTGAGAGACTGGACAAACTGGAATGTTACCGGGAACGGAGGGAGAGAGACTGGACAAACTGGAATGTTACCGGGACCGGAGGGAGAGAGACTGGACAAACTGGAATGTTACCGGGACCGGAGGGAGAGAGACTGGACAAACTGGAATGTTACCGGGACCGGAGGGACTGAGAGACTGGACAAACTGGAATGTTACCGGGACCGGAGGGACTGAGAGACTGGACAAACTGGAATGTTACCGGGACCGGAGGGACTGAGAGACTGGACAAACTGGAATGTTACCGGGACCGTAGGGAGAGAGACTGGACAAACTGGAATGTTACCGGGACAGGAGGGACTGAGAGACTGGACAGGCTGGAATGTTACTGGGACCGGCGGGACTGAGAGACTGGACAAACTGGAATGTTACCGGGACCGGAGGGACTGAGAGACTGGACAAACTGGAATGTTACCGGGACCGGAGGGAGAGAGACTGGACAAACTGGAATGTTACCGGGACCGGAGGGAGAGAGACTGGACAAACTGGAATGTTACCGGGACCGGAGGGAGAAAGACTGGACAAACTGGAATGTTACCGGGACCGGAGGGAGAGAGAGACTGGACAAACTGGAATGTTACCGGGACCGGAGGGACTGAGAGACTGGACAAACTGGAATGTTACCGGGACCGGAGGGACTGAGAGACTGGACAAACTGGAATGTTACCGAGACCGGAGGGACTGAGAGACTGGACAAACTGGAATGTTACCGGGACCGGAGGGACTGAGAGACTGGACAAACTGGAATGTTACCGGGACCGGAGGGACTGAGAGACTGGACAAACTGGAATGTTACCGGGACCGGAGGGAGAGAGACTGGACAAACTGGAATGTTACCGGGACCGGAGGGACTGAGAGACTGGACAAACTGGAATGTTACCGGGACCGGAGGGAGTGAGACTGGACAAACTGGAATGTTACCGGGACCGGAGGGACTGAGAGACTGGACAAACTGGAATGTTACCGGGACCGGAGAGAGAGAGACTGGACAAACTGGAATGTTACCGGGACCGGAGGGAGAGAGAGACTGGACAAACTGGAATGTTACCGGGACCGGAGGGAGAGAGACTGGACAAACTGGAATGTTACTGGGACCGGAGGGAGAGAGACTGGACAAACTGGAATGTTACCGTGACCGGAGGGAGAGAGAGACTGGACAAACTGGAATGTTATCGGGACCGGAGGGAGAGAGACTGGACAGGCTGGAATGTTACCGGGACCGGAGGGAGAGAGACTGGACAAACTGGAATGTTACCGGGACCGGAGGGAGAGAGAGACTGGACAAACTGGAATGTTACCGGGACCGGAGGGAGAGAGACTGGACAAACTGGAATGTTACCGGGACCGGAGGGAGAGAGAGACTGGACAAACTGGAATGTTACCGGGAACGGAGGGAGAGAGACTGGACAAACTGGAATGTTACTGGGACCGGAGGGACTGAGAGACTGGACAAACTGGAATGTTACCGGGAACGGAGGGACTGAGAGACTGGACAAACTGGAATGTTACCGGGACCGGAGGGAGAGAGACTGGACAAACTGGAATGTTACCGGGACCGGAGGGACTGAGAGACTGGACAAACTGGAATGTTACCGGGACCGGAGGGACTGAGAGACTGGACAAACTGGAATGTTACCGGGACCGGAGGGACTGAGAGACTGGACAAACTGGAATGTTACCGGGACCGGAGGGACTGAGAGACTGGACAAACTGGAATGTTACCGGGACAGGAGGGACTGAGAGACTGGACAAACTGGAATGTTACCGGGACCGGAGGGACTGAGAGACTGGACAAACTGGAATGTTACCGGGACAGGAGGGACTGAGAGACTGGACAAACTGGAATGTTACCGGGACCGGAGGGACTGAGAGACTGGACAAACTGGAATGTTACCGGGACCGGAGGGACTGAGAGACTGGACAAACTGGAATGTTACCGGGACCGGAGGGACTGAGAGACTGGACAAACTGGAATGTTACCGGGACAGGAGGGACTGAGAGACTGGACAAACTGGAATGTTACCGGGACCGGAGGGAGAGAGACTGGACAAACTGGAATGTTACCGGGACCGGAGGGAGAGAGACTGGACAAACTGGAATGTTACCGGGACCGGAGGGAGAGAGACTGGACAAACTGGAATGTTACCGGGACCGGAGGGAGAGAGACTGGACAAACTGGAATGTTACCGGGACCGGAGGGAGAGAGACTGGACAGGCTGGAATGTTACTGGGACCGGAGGGAGAGAGAGACTGGACAAACTGGAATGTTACCGGGACCGGAGGGACTGAGAGACTGGACAAACTGGAATGTTACCGTGACCGGAGGGAGAGAGAGACTGGACAAACTGGAATGTTACCGGGACCGGAGGGACTGAGAGACTGGACAAACTGGAATGTTACCGTGACCGGAGGGACTGAGAGACTGGACAAACTGGAATGTTACCGGGACTGGAGGGAGAGAGACTGGACAAACTGGAATGTTACCGGGACCGGAGGGACTGAGAGACTGGACAAACTGGAATGTTACCGTGACCGGAGGGAGAGAGACTGGACAGGCTGGAATGTTACCAGGACCGGAGGGAGAGAGAGACTGGACAAACTGGAATGTTACCGGGACCGGAGGGAGAGAGACTGGACAAACTGGAATGTTACCGGGACCGGAGAGAGAGAGACTGGACAGGCTGGAATGTTACCGGGACCGGAGGGAGAGAGACTGGACAAACTGGAATGTTACCGGGACCGTAGGGAGAGAGACTGGACAAACTGGAATGTTACCGGGACCGGAGGGAGAGAGACTGGACAAACTGGAATGTTACCGGGACCGGAGGGAGAGAGACTGGACAGGCTGGAATGTTACCGGGACCGGAGGGTTTGAGAGTGGACAGGCTGGAATGTTACCGGGACCGGAGGGACTGAGAGACTGGACAGGCTGGAATGTTACCAGGACCGGAGGGAGAGAGAGACTGGACAAACTGGAATGTTACCGGGACCGGAGGGACTGAGAGACTGGACAAACTGGAATGTTACCGTGACCGGAGGGAGAGAGAGACTGGACAGGCTGGAATGTTACCAGGACCGGAGGGAGAGAGACTGGACAGGCTGGAATGTTACCGGGACCGGAGGGTTTGAGAGTGGACAGGCTCGGATCTTACAGGACTGGAGGGTTAAAGCACACCAGATTCCTCTCACAGTCCAAAGTTGTATTGATTAGTAGGTTAATTGTAAATTGTTCTATGATTAGGCGGGTGTTAATTTGCTGTGAGGTGGGTCTTCCTGAGCACTGAGTGTCTGTTCTGTCAACAAGACAGACAGTTACCCTCTTCCACCCTCACCTCAGTCGAATAGGAATGTGTAAATTGAAATGTTGAAGGGGAGTGATAGGTTCTTCATCGGCCAGTGTGTTAAACCAGGAGCATCTGACACATTCAGTCTGTTCCACCATTTCATCATGGCTGAACCATTTTCCCTCTCAGCACAAATCTCCGGCCTTCTCCCCGTATCCCTTCATACCAATCACGAATCTATCAACCTCTGCCTTAAATATACATAAAGACTTGACCCCCCCCCCCCCACAGCTGCCTGTGGCAACTAATTTCGCAGTCACCACCCTGGGGCTAAACAAATTCCTCATCTCCGTTCTCAGAAGGATGCCCCTCTAATCTGAGGCTGTGCCCTCTGGTCCTAGACTCCCCCATGGGGAGAAGATAGGAGAATGGGGTTGAGAATAATAACAAATCAGTTGTGATGGTATGATAGAGCAAACTTGATGGACCAAATGGCCTCATTATGCTCCTGTGTCTTATGGTGTGTGGAAGTGACTGAGGCAGGTAAATGGACGGGAAAAGTTGAGAGCTTTTTTTTCCCTAACATTTTTTATAATACCATTAAGCAAGGAGTCTATGGACCCAGGCTGGAAACCCCCTGGCTTAGAGGGCAAATGGGACTGGATTTGGAATTCAACAATATTCCCTTGTGTATCTCCTTAGGTAGCTGGAGCCTCAACTACCTCGGGAAGTGGGGAGCGTCCCCTCATACTTCTAAGCTGTAGACAGAACAACAGTGTGGCGGATGCTGTCTGCATGGACTAACCCCACGGAGGACCAAACTGGTTGAGAGAGGTACATGTGGAAGGTGTCCACGGACAGGGAAGTTTCAGACGGATACAGGGGCTGAAGGGTTCAGCTCTGGAAGAAACAGACCAGCTGGACCCAAGGGTGTGATTCAGTCACGTTCGTGTAACCATGCGTCGTCACTCAACGGACCCCACTAAGATAAGATGGACTCTTGACCTCACGATCTCCCTCGTCGTGACCCTTGCACCTTGTTGTTTGCCTGCACTGCCCTTTCTCTGTAACACTTTATTCTGCTTTCTGTTATTGTTTTCCCTTGTTCTACCTCGATGTAATGATCTGATCTGTATGAACAAGACAAGATTTTCACTGTATTTCGCTTGACACTGATGTACATGTGACAATAACAAATCATTTCCAAATACAGAGGCACCTGTCCAATCTGTAACATTTCTCATTACCTAATATATTCAATAAGAGGAGTCGAGGGAGGGAGAATGGAGAGTGCAGGAGTGACAAAGATAGGGAGGGGTTTGAACAGGGGAACGGGGTGTGTAGGGATTACAGAGATAGGGAGGGGGTGAGGCAGGGGTTTGAAAGGAGGATGGGGAGTGTCGGGGTTACAGAGATAGGGAGGGGTTTGAACAGGAGGATGGGGAGTGTGGGGGTTACAGAGATAGGGAGGGGTTTGAACAGGAGGATGGGGAGTGTGGGGGTTACAGAGATAGGGAGGGGTTTGAACAGGAGGACGGGGAGTGTGGGGTTTACAGAGATAGGGAGGGGTTTGAACAGGAGGACAGGGAGTGTGGGGGTTACAGAGATAGGGAGGGGTTCGAACAGGAGGACAGGGAGTGTGGGGGTTACAGAGATAGGGAGGGGTTCGAACAGGAGGACAGGGAGTGTAGGGGTTACAGAGATAGGGAGGGGTTTGAACAGGAGGACAGGGAGTGTGGGGGTTACAGAGATAGGGAGGGGTTTGAACAGGAGGACAGGGAGTGTGGGGGTTACAGAGATAGGGAGGGGTTCGAACAGGAGGACAGGGAGTGTAGGGGTTACAGAGATAGGGAGGGGTTTGAACAGGAGGACAGGGAGTGTGGGGGTTACAGAGATAGGGAGGGGTTTGAACAGGAGGACGGGGAGTGTGGGGGTTACAGAGATAGGGAGGGGTTTGAACAGGAGGACAGGGAGTGTCGGGGTTACAGAGATAGGGAGGGGTTTGAACAGGAGGACAGGGAGTGTAGGGGTTAAAGGGGGGGAGATGGGGTGAGGAGGGAAGGCAGAGGGAAAGGGGAGAGAGGTGGAGGAGGGAGGGACCTCTCTCCTACCCGGTAGGATCCCGGGGCTGCTCCCCCTCCCGGTCTCGGTGAGTTCGCTGGTGCACGCGCAGCGTGGACGACTGGGCGAAGGCGCGGCCGCAGCGCGGGCACGGATACGGGCGCTCGCCCGTGTGCACGCGCAGGTGGCCGAGCAGCGCCGTGGAGTCGAGGAAGGCGCGCGGGCAGCGCGGGCACGCGAACGGCGGGGGCCGGCCGTCGGTGGCGCCGTGCTCGCGCAGCCGGTGGCGTGCCAGCGCGGCTCGTGTCAGGCAGCCGCGGCCACAGTCGCCGCAGCGGTGCGGCCGCTCGCCGCTGTGCAGCCGCCGGTGGTAGTTCCGCGACGAGCGGTGTGCATACGCCTTGCCCGGGCACAGCGGGCAGCGGTACGGCCGCTGGCCCGTGTGCACCCTTAGGTGCGTCCTGAGGGTGCCCTGCAGGGCGAAGCGGGCGCCGCAGCGCTCGCACGGGTACGGCCGCTCGCCCGTGTGGGTGCGGGCGTGCTGCCGCAGAGCCGTGCGGCGGGCGAAGGTGCGCGGGCACTCTTGGCACCCATGGGTGCCGGGTGAGGCTGCATGTTCTGCTGCCGCCACGGTCTCCCCACTACGGGGGCGCTGCGGCTGGGTCCTGCCGCCATCAGAGCCGGCGGTGGCAGCCTCCGGTTTGCGGGGTCGCTGCGGCTTCCCGGGCCTCCTCCGGCCGCCCTGACTCTCGGCTCCCGGCCTGGGCTGCGGCTGCGGCGGCTGCGGCTGGCTCCTCCGGCGCGTACTGCGCATGTTCCCATCCGGCATCGCCTCGGCGGCCTCCACACAACGGCGGCGCTGCAGCCTAGTCCTCCCGTGGCTAACGCGCATGCTCCCCGCCGACATTGTTGACGCTGCTGCACTGACGACCTCCGGCCGCCGGCGGCGCGGTGGAGCGACAATCAGGCGCCCACTGCGCAGGCGCCGAGGAGGCTCATCAGCGGAGTGGTCCATGGTTGTGATTGTCAGCTCCTGTGCAGATGAAAAGGGAATTCTGAGATTATTCCGAGAGATTGGGGATCTCAAAGTGTTTCCAAATGCAAAGTTTAATTTTACTGTTACATGCATGCACAAGTGCGATGAAAAATAAAATCGCACATGCTGAGATTCATCTTCTTGCGAGTAATCATCACAACATCACAATGAAATCTCGCACCCCAACTGGATGGACAAACAACCAAAGCGCAATAGAAACAAGAAGCTTGTGCAAATACAAAAAGAAAGAGAAAGGCAAGAACCGACAATAATAAAGAAATCAGCAAGCAAGCAAGTTTATTTGTATAGCACTTCAAACACAAGGCAGTTCAAAGTGCTTTACATGGAACAATATATAAAAATCAGGCATCAAATTTCAGCCAGTATATAAGAATAAAATAACAGAAAAATAGATATGATAAATAGAAGTTGCAGTGTAGGAAATTCTAATTAAAAGCTACAGTGAAAAGAAAAGGTTGAAGCTGCTGGGGACGGTAAGCTGACTTGCCCCAGATGACTGGAGAGCTCGGGAAGGTTCATAATGCAGCAGCAGGAGGCGGGAGAGGCCCTCAACCACTGAGTGCTTTGTGAACCAGTATTTTAAACTCATTCCCCTGATGAACAGGAAGCCAATGAGAACTGGAGTGATGTGTCCCACTTACCTGGTCTTAGTGAGGACTCTGGCAGCAGCATTCTGAATGTGAGGGGTTTTCTACAGAGACTGTGAAAATGTCATTACAATCGTCAAGCCCAATAAATACTGAGAACATGAAATGAAGGGTCTTTGACAGCGAGTCCATTAATTCTTCATGAATAACACGTGTTTTCCGGTAAGATTTATGGTAAATGATCACTACAAACATGGAGAGGCAGGCAGGGGGAAAGGTTGAAGCGAGTGGCTTTGAGGGCCTCAAAGTTGGGGCGAGTGGTGGCCCTTCCTCCTAATCTGAGAGTGAGGAGGGACTTGTGGTTCGATTGATCTCAGTGCCAGGCCAATCGGGAAAGGTCGAGTGTATCAGGGCTGGGTCCCACAGCACAACCGTCTGAACAACCCGATGTTCAGACCATTTAAACGCCAGGCCAGGTTGAAAAGGCAGGGTGTCGGGGCCAGAGGCGAGGGTTGGGCTGGTTTGATCAGCCCTGGCGGAGGGAGGACCCTACTCCAGACTTCGTGTCTGGGGACTCACTTTCAACTGGAATGCCATTTGTTACTTTTTTGTCTCTTGCTACATTGTGAGTTTGATGGTTCTTTCGGGATCCTTAGTCTTGTGGCTGCCTGTAAGGAGACGACTATCAAGGTTGTATGATGTACACATACTTTGATAATAAATATACTTTTGTTACGAATGTGCCACAACTCTGAGGGGCCGAAGGGTACAAAGTAGCCCCCTCCTTTGTGAGAATCGCAAGATCGCTGTTAATTCAGGTCCGGGACCCAGGAAATGAGAGAGAATCCTCAAGGTTTGGAATGTGTCCTGGCCTCAGCAAGACAAAGACACGGATAATGGCCATTGTCTCTTGGAGACGGAGTTGTGTATTGAGTACTGTACTATTCATTGGAAACCCTCAGGGGATGACCAGAGTGGGCTGGTTGAGGAATTGCATCATCCCAACCTGATTGACATCTGAGACCCCGTGAGTCAGGATAAAAGAGGGTCTGGGGAACAAACCCTTTAGACGCACCAGGAGAAATGCTAGAAATCCCGTGACAGCGTTTAATAGCGACAGCCGGTGGGGGGCTCGTGTGCGTCTTTTCCCTTTGCCTGGGATTGGGGCCTTACAACGGAAGAACGGTTTAGCTAAAGGAGAGGCCACCAGTGAACGGCCACGACAACGAGACTCCCGAATGATCGAAATCATAAAAAGGAAAAGCTGGCAAGTTTCTAAAAATCTCTCTCTCTCCAACCAAAGGCTGCAGCCTGAATGAACTGAGTGACTTTGATATTTCCATCGGACAATACATTATCCCTTAGACAACGATAGAGCTATTTCTCATTGATTATTATTATACCCGCACTTTTAGATTTAGTATTGACGATGTACATTATCTGTATGGTTGCATTGATATTATTTTTGTGTATTTTTACTAATAAATACTGTTAAAAATAGTACCATCAGACTTCAACGGACCTCTCTATCTTTGCTGGTAAGTGACCCAGTTACGGGGTTCGTAACAACGTGGGGCCTCGACTCGAGATTTGATACCAAATTGGAGGGCCAGTGAATCGGGCTTGTAAGTCCAAACTTGGATCTGGTTACGTGGGTAGCCAGACGGGAAACCAGCAAAGATGGACATGGATGAATTTTTAGAAAACCCGACTCTGGAGGTGCGAGAGGCGGCCACAAAGTCAGAATTGATAAATATTGCGAAAGGACTAAACCTCGCAGAGGTGAGGTTGTCGATGAAAAATCTGGAGGTGCGGAGGGCCATAACTCAGTATTATATTGTGAAGAATGTGTTTTCTGCTGAGGTATTGGAAAATATCCCTGAAAAGGCACCAGCTAGTGGGACGGCTCAGTTAGAGTTGGAGAAATTAAGGTTGGAACATGAAATTAAGTTAAAGCAGCTGGAAGCAGCTGAGAAGTAAAAAAAAGGGCTGAGAAGCAACGGGAGCATGAGCTCCAGCTAAAGGAGTTAAAGGTGAAAAGGGAGAAGGAAAGAGCCGAGAAAGAAGGGGAGCATGCGCTCCAGCTAAAACAGCTGGAAGCAGCCGAAAAGGAGAAGGAGAGGGAGGCAGAGAAACAGAGGCAACATGACTTGGACCTGGAGAAGTTCAGGCAAGACCGAAGAGCTCAAGGGTCAGACCGAGAGGAGAGGTTTAATGTTAGTCGGGAGTTTAGGTTAGTACCTCCATTCCAGGAGACGGATGTTGATAGTTATTTCTTGCATTTTGAAAAGGTGGCAGTGAGTCAGAAGTGGCCCAAAGAGCAGTGGGTGGCGTTGTTACAAAGTGTGTTAAAAGGGAAGGCACAACGGGCATATGCGGCGTTGTCCATGGAGGAGGAGGAGTCTGAGAATTATGAGAAAGTAAAGGAGGCCATTCTTCGGACCTATGAATTGGTACCTGAAGCGTATAGAGAAAAGTTCAGAAATTTAAAGTAAGTGTGGAATCAGACGTATGCAGAGTTTGCCTATGAGAAGGGTGTGCTCTTGGATTGTTGGTGTGCAGCAGAGATAGTGGAGGAAGATTTTTGGCGTCTCAGGGAGTTAATTCTGATTGAGGATTTAAAGGTTGTGTTTCGGAGGATATCCGGATGTATTTGAATGAGAAGCCGAATAAGTCCATCTCCGAATTTGCTAGGTTCGCAGATGAATATGCCCTATCCCACAAGACAAAGTTTTCCTCGAATAAAAGTTCCCAGAGAGACCGAGGGAACGATCGAGAAAGCCCGCCGGGAGCTAGTGGTAAGGTTGAGGGGGAAAGGCAAGGTGGCAGGAGAGGTCCTGGCTTGACCTGTTTTAATTGTGGAAAGGTGGGTCATATTGCATCTAAGTGCCTTGCTCCGAGGAAGGAGACAGGAAAAAGGAAAGCAGCAGTCCCTACAGGATGTGTTGTGTTGATCAGTAAATCAATGAGAAAGCCCCAGGTAGACCGAATACGAGAGGGGTCTGAGAAATGTATTTCAGAAGGAACTGTGTCTGTGAGAGAGGGAAACACACCAGTTCCAGTGCGGATCTGGAGAGACACGGGAGCTGAGCTGTCATTGATTAGCAGTAAGGTACTGGATTTTGGTCGCAAGACGGGAATGGTAGCTTTGAGAGGCTTAGGAAAAGGGACAGAAACGGTGCCCTTACATGGGATCATTCTGAATTGTGAGCTGGTGTCTGGACCGGTTGAAATAGGGGTGCGATCAGAATTCCCGAGAACTGACGTGGACGTCCTCCTTGGTAACGATTTAGCCGGTGGTAAAGTTTAGTCAGCGATGAAGCTGACGAGCCAGCCTGTAAGTGTTGAGGTCCCGCCCCTAGATTCCAAGATCTATCCCACATGCGTGATCACTCGCAGCATGTCGAGAAAGGCAGCTGAGAACGAGACCAGTTTAAATCAGGCCAGTATCGATTTGGCCGAGACGTTTTTACCGACCCTGTACCAAGAGGAGTTAGAGGGTGGTAAAACGGAGAATAGGAAAGTGAACGAGAGTAAGGGAGAGGAGGTAGACCTACCCTTAGCCAGGAGGAAATTTATAGAGGCACGGAGTAAAGATGAGAAACAGATAAGGCTGTTAAAAGGTCCAGGGTTGGACACGGATGATCTGTCTGGTTTGGCAGAACTGTTTGAAGAAGTGGAAAATTCTAAAGGTGTTCCCGATAATGAAATGAGGGCAGTCCTAGATGAAAAGGGTGCCCTTACCTTGAAGAAGTCTGCTGGGTTGGCAGATGAGGATGTCTCAGCCCGCGGGGTTGAGTTTACTCTGGAAGGGAGTTGCCCAGAGAGTAACTGGGAGGATCAGGGGAATTTAGAAATTGAAAAGGGGACGGGTATTGAAAGCCTGGAAGAGGCAAATGTCCCGTTTGAGTGTGTTCAAGAAGTGGATGCACGTGGTACTGAACCTAGTAATGGAGCTCAGAAATAGTCTGAGGTATCTGATTCAGTTAACAAGGAATGCAGTCCTTGTGGGTCAGATGGACGGTTCAGTGAAGAAAGGGTTAACCTTGGTAATAGTGGGAAGTGAGAGTTCCCAGTTGTTTGTACTCGAAGGTGTGTTAAAAGTTAGTGAGGAGATAAAAGCTGGTGAGGTGAATATTATTATTGAAGGAAAGGGGAGAAGTGTAGTTCCTAGATTGAATGAAGAGAATTTAAAGTCTGGATTGATGTCAGAAGCAGCAACCAGGCTGCAGAGACAATGACTTGGTAACGCGGTGCCTGCGAATCAATTACAGGTTGAGATGGAATGTAAAGGTGCCCCACACGCTATTGTTATTCAAGGGTGTGCTGTGAAGAGGCAGAATTTGAAATGCTGTTTGGACCAAGAGTTTAAACTGAAAAGTAATAGCATGAGGGGTCCTGAAGATAAAACTAACAACTTGCTTAAAATTAAAGAATTGTGTGGAAATTCGGAAAATGGTCTAAGTTTGGAACACATTGTTGATAAAATAACTCCTATGAAAGGAGCATGCGAAAGCCTATTCCACACTGGTGCACAAGCTAACCACATGGGAGTTAACTGGAAACGGGGCGAGGGTTGACGGGATGCAGTTTTAACTAACCGGATCCGGTTTTAAGGGATTTCAGCAAAGCATGTGAATAATAAAGACAACCCCCATGGAAGATTGACTGTTAAGTTTGAAAGTAAAATAAAGATTAGTATTTGTAGTATAAACGTAAGCTAAGATCACAACTCTTTAGTTTTTGTTTGCTGAAGAAAAGGAATAAAAATAGGTGGTTATTAAATTGGAGTCTGATGCTACAAGACTTTATTAAGGTACAAGATGTTAAGATATTAAAGGAAGTGGCAATGCAATCGTTAACTGTTTAGATGCTGAATTGAATGTATAACTGTATTACTCTGCAGTGAAATAAAACTCTTTTGTATTGTGTTAGATTCTGAACTCCTGTAAGATTCTGTAGTAATTAATTTTTACCGATGGTAAAAAAGCTTTGAAGGAAGGGGGTGTTACGAATGTGCCGCAAATCTGAGGGGCCGAAGGGTACAAAGTAGCCCCCTCCTTCGTGAGAATTGCAAGATCGCTGTTAATTCAGGTCTGGGACCCAGGAAATGAGAGAGAATCCTCAAGGTTTGGAATGTGTCCCGGCCTCAGCAAGACAAAGACACGGATAACGGCCATTGTCTCTTGGAGACGGAGTTGTGTATTGAGTACTGTACTATTTATTGAAGCCCTCAGGGGATGACCAGAGTGGGCTGGTTGAGGAATTGCATCATCCCAACCTGATTGACATCTGAGACCCCGTGAGTCAGGATAAAAGAGGGTCTGGGGAACAAACCCTTTAGACGCACCAGGAGAAACGCTAGAAATCCCGTGTCAGCGTTTAATAGCGACAGCCGGTGGGGGGCCCGCGTGCGTCTTTTCCCTTTGCCTGGGATTGGGGCCTTACAACGGAAGAACGGTTTAGCTAAAGGAGAGGCCACCAGTGAACGGCCACGACAACGAGACTCCCGAATGATCGAAATCATAACAGGAAAAGCTGGCAAGTTTCTAAAAATCTCTCTCTCTCCAACCAAAGGCTGCAGCCTGAATGAACTGAGTGACTTTGATATTTCCATCGGACAATACATTATCCCCTAGACAACGATAGAGCTTATTTCTCATTGATTATTATTATACCCGCACTTTTAGATTTAGTATTGATGACGTATATTATCTGTATGTTTGCATTGATATTTTTGTGTATTTTTACTAATAAATACTGTTAAAAATAGTACCATCAGACTTCAACGGACCTCTCTATCTTTGCTGGTAAGTGACCCAGTTACAGGGTTCGTAACACTTTAAACTTTGAAGTGAATTTGAGACCTCTCTGGTTTGGGAGCCTGATGACTGTTCCTGAAACTGGTGGTGTCAGTCCTGAGGTTCCTGCACCTCCTTCCTGATGAGAGGGAGTGTAGGTTTCCACAATAAAACAAAGCCCCTAACACATTTTATCAAACTCCCAAACGTACAGAACAAAAATGTAGTAAAAACCTTTTATGGGATAATGTCATCATGTCAGTCAGTCAGACCAGTGAAACCCCAAAGTCGATGGTTGTGAATTGTGTACTTTTCTCCCGATTACATTACCCTGGCCTAGACGGTGGGGGCCCTTGACGATGGACGCTACCTTCCTGCAACAACACTGTGTAGACGTGCTCAGTAGTGGGGAGGGCTTTACCCATGATAGACTGGGTCACATCCACTACTTTTTGTAAGACTTTTCATTCAAGGTCATGACGCAACCAGTCAATACCAGTCATCAGAGGACATCTATAGAATTTCTCCTCTCCCATCGGGCAAAAGATACAAAATTCTGAAAGCATGTCCACCAGGCTCGAGGACAGCTTCTACCCCGCTGTTATCAGACTATTGAACGGTCCCCCAGTACGATAAGACAGCTTCTACCCCGCTGTTATCAGACTATTGAACGGTCCCCCAGTACGATAAGACAGATTCTACCCCGCTGTTATCAGACTATTGAACGGTCCCCCAGTACGATACGACAGCTTCTACCCCGCTGTTATCAGACTATTGAACGGTCCCACCAGGCTCGAGGACAGCTTCTACCCCGCTGTTATCAGACTATTGAACGGTCCCACCAGGCTCGAGGGCAGCTTCTACCCCACTGTTATCAGACTATTGAATGGTCCCCCAGTACGATAACACAGCTTCTACCCCGCTGTTATCAGACTATTGAATGGTCCCCCAGTACGATACGACAGCTTCTACCCCGCTGTTATCAGACTATTGAACGGTCCCCCAGTACGATAAGACAGCTTCTACCCCGCTGTTATCAGACTATTGAATGGTCCCCCAGTACGATACGACAGCTTCTACCCCGCTGTTATCAGACTATTGAACGGTCCCACCAGGCTCGAGGACAGTTTCTACCCCACTGTTATCAGACTATTGAAAGGTCCCCCAGTACGATAAGACAGCTTCTACCCGCTGTTATCAGACTATTAAACGGTCTCCCAGTACGATAAGACAGCTTCTACCTGCTGTTATCAGACTATTGAACGGTCCCCCAGTAGGATAAGACAGCTTCTACCCTGCTGTTATCAGACTATTGAACGGACCCCCAGTACGATAAGACAGCTTCTACCCCGCTGTTATCAGAATATTGAACGGTCCCCCAGTACGATAAGACAGATTCTACCCCGCTGTTATCAGACTATTGAACGGTCCCCCAATACAATAAGACAGCTTCTACCCCGCTGTTATCAGACTATTGAACGGTCCCCCAGTACGATAAGACAGCTTCTACCCCGCTGTTATCAGACTAATGAATGGTCCCCCAGTACGATAAGACAGCTTCTACCCCGCTGTTATCAGACTATTGAATGGTCCCCCAGTACGATAAGACAGCTTCTACCCCGCTGTTATCAGACTATTGAACGGTCCCCCAGTACGATAAGGCAGCTTCTACCCCGCTGTTATCAGACTATTGAACGGTCCCCCAGTAGGATAAGACAGCTTCTACCCTGCTGTTATCAGACTATTGAACGGTCCCCCAGTACGATAAGACAGCTTCTACACCGCTGTTATCAGACTATTGAATGGTCCCCCAGTACAATAAGACAGCTTCTACCCTGCTGTTATCAGACTATTGAATGGTCCCCCAGTAGGATAAGACAGCTTCTACCCTGCTGTTATCAGACTATTGAATGGTCCCCCAGTACGATAAGACAGCTTCTATCCCGCTGTTATCAGACTATTGAACGGGCCCCCAGTACGATAAGATGGACTCTTGACCTCACGATCTATCTCGTTGTGACCCTTGCACCTTGTTGTCTGCCTGCACTGCCCTTTCTCTGTAACTGTAACACGTTATTCTGCATTCTGTTACTGTTTTCCCTTGTTCTACCTTGTTGCACTGTGTAATGATCTGCACGAACAAGCTCTTCACTGTATCTCAGAACGTGATGATAATTAAACAATCGACCTATTGTTCCCATCCCACTGGCTGGTGGAACAGAACAGCCATCTCCAATACTGCTCCTCAAAGGCCAAGTACACCATCACCAGAAGAGATCCTGCAGACCAACACACACATAGTGCTGGAGGGACTGAGCTTTGATGGAGAGGTTTCGGGCTGAAACACTTCAATGACAACCGAGCCTGCTTTTTGATATAGCGGTATGACTTTTCCTTAGGGTGAAAGAGATCCCATTTTCAAATCCTGGCACTGCAAGTGTTTTTGATTCTGTATTTATTGAGATACAATGCAGAACAGGCACTTCAGACCCTCGAGACAGGACGCCCGGAATCCTGACTTAATCCCGGCACTATCACGGGACAACTTACAGTGACCAATGCACCGAGCAACACGGGCACAGGGAGCACGTACAAACTCCTGATAACAGCAGCGGGAATTGAAACCGGGTCACTGGTACTGTAAACATTGTGCTAACCAGTACAGTACCGTGTGATAGGAATTGAACCCGGGTCACTGGTACTGTAAATATTGTGCTAACCACTGCACTACCGTGTGATGGGAATTGAACCAGGGTCACTGGTACTGTAAACATTGTGCTAACCAGTACAGTACCGTGTGATGGGAATTGAACCCGGGTCACTGGTACTGTAAACATTGTGCTAACCACTACACTACCATGTGATCGGAATTGAAACCGGGTCACTGGTACTGTAAACACTGTGCTAACCACTACACTGCCGTGTGATCGGAATTGAACCCGGGTCACTGGTACTGTAAACATTGTGCTAACCTCTACATTACCGTGTGATGGGAATTGAACCCGGGTCACTGGTACTGTAAACATTGTGCTAACCACTACACTACCGTGTGATGGGAATTGAACCCGGGTCACTGGTACTGTAAACATTGTGCTAACCACTACACTACCGTGTGATTGGAATTGAAACCGGGTCACTGGTACTGTAAACACTGTGCTAACCACTACACTGCCGTGTGATCGGAATTGAACCCGGGTCACTGGTACTGTAAACATTGTGCTAACCACTACACTATCGTGTGATCGGAATTGAACCCGGGTCACAGGTACTGTAAACACTGTGCTAACCACTACACTACCGTGCGATGGGAATTGAACCCGGGTCACTGGTACTGTAAATATTGTGCTAAGCATTACACTACCGTGTGATCGGAATTGAACCCGGGTCACTGGCACTGTAAACAATGTGCTAACCACTACACTACCGTGTGATGGGAATTGAGCCCGGGTCACTGGTACTGTAAACATTGTGCTAACCACTACACTACCGTGTGATCAGAATTGAGCCCGGGTCACTGGTACTGTAAACACTGGGCTAACCACTACACTACCGTGTGATGGGAATCGAACCCGGGTCACTGGTACTGTAAACACTGTGCTAACCACTGCACTACCGTGTGATGGGAATTGAACCCATGTCACTGGTACTGTAAACATTGTGCTAACCACTACACTACCGTGTGATCGGAATTGAATTCGGGTCACTGGTACTGTAAACATTGTGCTAACCACTACAGTACCGTGTGATCAGAATTGAACCCGGGTCACTGGTACTGTAAACATTGTGCTAACCACTAGACTACCGTGTGATGGGAATTGAACCAGGGTCACTGGTACTGTAAACATTGTGCTAACCACTACACTACCGTGTGATCAGAATTGAACCCGGGTCACTGGTACTGTAAACATTGTGCTAACCACTACACTACCGTGTGATGGGAATTGAACCCGGGTCACTGGTACTGTAAACATTGTGCTAACCACTACACTATCGTGTGATCGGAATTGAACCCGGGACACAGGTACTGTAAACACTGTGCTAACCACTACACTGCCGTGCGATGGGAATTGAACCCGGGTCACTGGTACTGTAAACATTGTGCTAACCACTACACTACTGTGTGATCGGAATTGAACCCGGGTCACAGGTACTGTAAACAATGTGCTCACCACTACAATACCGTGTGATGGGAATCGAACCCGGGTCACTGGTACAGTAAACATTGTGCTAACCACTACACTATCGTGTGATCGGAATTGAACCCGGGTCACTGGTACTGTAAACATTGTGCTAACCACTACACTACCGTGTGATGGGAATTGAACCCGGGTCACTGGTACTGTAAACATTGTGCTAACCACTACACTACCGTGTGATGGGAATTGAGCCCGGGTCACTGGTACTGTAAACACTGTGCTAACCACTACACTACCGTGTGATCGGAATTGAGCCCGGGTCACTGGTACTGTAAACACTGTGCTAACCACTACACTATCGTGTGATCGGAATTGAACCCGGGACACAGGTACTGTAAACACTGTGCTAACCACTACACTGCCGTGCGATGGGAATTGAACCCGGGTCACTGGTACTGTAAACATTGTGCTAACCACTACACTACTGTGTGATCGGAATTGAACCCGGGTCACAGGTACTGTAAACAATGTGCTCACCACTACACTACCGTGTGATGGGAATCGAACCCGGGTCACTGGTACAGTAAACATTGTGCTAACCACTACACTACCGTGTGATGGGAATTGAACCCGGGTCACTGGTACTGTAAACATTGTGCTAACCACTACACTACCGTGTGATGGGAATTGAACCCGGGTCACTGGTACTGTAAACATTGTGCTAACCACTACACTACCGTGTGATGGGAATTGAGCCCGGGTCACTGGTACTGTAAACATTGTGCTAACCACTACACTACCGTGTGATCGGAATTGAGCCCGGGTCACTGGTACTGTAAACACTGTGCTAACAACTACACTACCGTGTGATGGGAATCGAACCCGGGTCACTGGTACTGTAAACATTGTGCTAACCACCACACTACCGTGTGATCGGAATTGAACTCGGGTCACTGGTACTGTAAACACTGTGCTAACCACTACACTACCGTCTGATCGGAATTTGAACCCGGGTCACTGGTACTGTAAACACTGTGCTAACCACTACACTACCGTGTGATGGGAATCGAAAACGGGTCACTGGTATTGTAAACATTGTGCTAACCACTACACTACCGTGTGATGGGAATTGAAACCGGGTCACAGGTACTGTAAACATTGTGCTAACCACTACACTACCGTGTGATGGGAATTGAAACCGGGTCACAGGTACTATAAACATTGTGCTAACCACTACACTACCGTGTGATCAGAATTGAACCCGGGTCACTGGTACTGTAAACACTGTGCTAACCACTACACTGCCGTGTGATCGGAATTGAACCCGGGTCACTGGTACTGTAAACATTGTGCTAACCACTACACTATCGTGTGATCGGAATTGAACCCGGGTCACAGGTACTGTAAACACTGTGCTAACCACTACACTACCGTGCGATGGGAATTGAACCCGGGTCACTGGTACTGTAAATATTGTGCTAAGCATTACACTACCGTGTGATCGGAATTGAACCCGGGTCACTGGCACTGTAAACAATGTGCTAACCACTACACTACCGTGTGATGGGAATTGAGCCCGGGTCACTGGTACTGTAAACATTGTGCTAACCACTACACTACCGTGTGATCAGAATTGAGCCCGGGTCACTGGTACTGTAAACACTGGGCTAACCACTACACTACCGTGTGATGGGAATCGAACCCGGGTCACTGGTACTGTAAACACTGTGCTAACCACTGCACTACCGTGTGATGGGAATTGAACCCATGTCACTGGTACTGTAAACATTGTGCTAACCACTACACTACCGTGTGATGGGAATCGAACCCGGGTCACTGGTACTGTAAACATTGTGCTAACCACTACAGTACCGTGTGATCAGAATTGAACCCGGGTCACTGGTACTGTAAACATTGTGCTAACCACTACACTACCGTGTGATGGGAATTGAACCCGGGTCACTGGTACTGTAAACATTGTGCTAACCACTACACTATCGTGTGATCGGAATTGAACCCGGGACACAGGTACTGTAAACACTGTGCTAACCACTACACTGCCGTGCGATGGGAATTGAACCCGGGTCACTGTTACTGTAAACATTGTGCTAACCACTACACTGCCGTGCGATGGGAATTGAACCCGGGACACAGGTACTGTAAACACTGTGCTAACCACTACACTACTGTGTGATCGGAATTGAACCCGGGTCACTGGCACTGTAAACAATGTGCTCACCACTACAATACCGTGTGATGGGAATCGAACCCGGGTCACTGGTACAGTAAACATTGTGCTAACCACTACACTATCGTGTGATCGGAATTGAACCCGGGTCACTGGTACTGTAAACATTGTGCTAACCACTACACTACCGTGTGATGGGAATTGAACCCGGGTCACTGGTACTGTAAACATTGTGCTAACCACTACACTACCGTGTGATGGGAATTGAGCCCGGGTCACTGGTACTGTAAACATTGTGCTAACCACTACACTACCGTGTGATCGGAATTGAGCCCGGGTCACTGGTACTGTAAACACTGTGCTAACCACTACACTACCGTGTGATGGGAATCGAACCCGGGTCACTGGTACTGTAAACATTGTGCTAACCACCACACTACCGTGTGATCGGAATTGAACTCGGGTCACTGGTACTGTAAACACTGTGCTAACCACTACACTACCGTGTGATCGGAATTTGAACCCGGGTCACTGGTACTGTAAACACTGTGCTAACCACTACACTACCGTGTGATGGGAATCGAACACGGGTCACTGGTATTGTAAACATTGTGCTAACCACTACACTACCGTGTGATGGGAATTGAAACCGGGTCACAGGTACTGTAAACATTGTGCTAACCACTACACTACCGTGTGATGGGAATTGAAACCGGGTCACAGGTACTATAAACATTGTGCTAACCACTACACTACCGTGTGATCGGAATTGAAACCAGGTCACTGGTACTGTAAACACTGTGCTAACCACTACACTGCCGTGTGATCGGAATTGAACCCGGGTCACTGGTACTGTAAACATTGTGCTAACCACTACACTATCGTGTGATCGGAATTGAACCCGGGTCACAGGTACTGTAAACACTGTGCTAACCGCTACACTACCGTGCGATGGGAATTGAACCCGGGTCACTGGTACTGTAAATATTGTGCTAACCACTACACTACCGTGTGATGGGAATTGAACCCGGGTCACTGGCACTGTAAACAATGTGCTAACCACTACACTACCGTGTGATGGGAATTGAGCCCGGGTCACTGGTACTGTAAACATTGTGCTAACCACTACACTACCGTGTGATCGGAATTGAGCCCGGGTCACTGGTACTGTAAACACTGTGCTAACCACTACACTACCGTGTGATGGGAATCGAACCCGGGTCACTGGTACTGTAAACATTGTGCTAACCACTACACTACCGTGTGATGGGAATCGAACCCGGGTCACTGGTACTGTAAACATTGTGCTAACCACTACAGTACCGTGTGATGGGAATCGAACCCGGGTCACTGGTACTGTAAACACTGTGCTAACCACTACACTACCGTGTGATGGGAATCGAACCCGGGTCACTGGTACTGTAAACATTGTGCTAACCACTACAGTACCGTATGATCGGAATTGAACCCGGGTCACTGGTACTGTAAACATTGTGCTAACCACTACACTACCGTGTGATGGGAATTGAACCAGGGTCACTGGTACTGTAAACATTGTGCTAACCACTACACTACCGTGTGATCAGAATTGAACCTGGGTCACTGGTACTGTAAACATTGTGCTAACCACTACACTACCGTGTGATGGGAATCGAACCCGGGTCACTGGTACTGTAAACATTGTGCTAACCACTACACTACCGTGTGATGGGAATTGAACCAGGGTCACTGGTACTGTAAACATTGTGCTAACCACTACACTACCGTGTGATGGGAATCGAACCCGGGTCACTGGTACTGTAAACATTGTGCTAACCACTACACTACCGTGTGATCGGAATTTGAACCCGGGTCACTGGTATTGTAAACATTGTGCTAACCACTACACTACCGTGTGATGGGAATTGAACCCATGTCACTGGTACTGTAAACATTGTGCTAACCACTACACTACCGTGTGATGGGAATCGAACCCGGGTCACTGGTATTGTAAACATTGTGCTAACCACTACACTACCGTGTGATCGGAATTGAACCCGGGTCACTGGTATTGTAAACATTGTGCTAACCACTACACTACCGTGTGATCGGAATTGAACCCGGGTCACTGGTACTGTAAACATTGTGCTAACCACTACAGTACCGTGTGATCAGAATTGAACCCGGGTCACTGGTACTGTAAACATTGTGCTAACCACTACACTACCGTGTGATGGGAATTGAACCAGGGTCACTGGTACTGTAAACATTGTGCTAACCACTACACTACCGTGTGATGGGAATAGAACCCGGGTCACTGGTACTGTAAACATTGTGCTAACCACTACAGTACCGTGTGATCAGAATTGAACCCGGGTCACTGGTACTGTAAACATTGTGCTAACCACTACACTACCGTGAGATGGGAATTGAACCAGGGTCACTGGTACTGTAAACATTGTGCTAACCACTACACTACCGTGTGATCAGAATTGAACCCGGGTCACAGGTACTGTAAACACTGTGCTAACCGCTACACTACCGTGCGATGGGAATTGAACCCGGGTCACTGGTACTGTAGACATTGTGCTAACCACTACACTACCGTGCGATGGGAATTGAACCCGGGTGACTGGTACTGTAAATATTGTGCTAAGCACTACACTACCGTGTGATCGGAATTGAACCCGGGTCACTGGCACTGTAAACAATGTGCTCACCACTACACTACCGTGTGATGGGAATTGAACCAGGGTCACTGGTACTGTAAACATTGTGCTAACCACTACACTACCGTGTGATGGGAATTGAACCCGGGTCACTGGTACTGTAAACATTGTGCTAACCACTACACTACCGTGTGATGGGAATCGAACCCGGGTCACTGGTACTGTAAACATTGTGCTAACCACCACACTACCGTGTGATTGGAATTTGAACCCGGGTCACTGGTACTGTAAACATTGTGCTAACCACTACACTACCGTGTGATGGGAATCGAACCCGGGTCACTGGTACTGTAAACACTGTGCTAACCACTACACTACCGTGTGATGGGAATTGAACCCGGGTCACTGGTACTGTAAACACTGTGCTAACCACTACACTACCGTGTGATGGGAATCGAACACGGGTCACTGGTATTGTAAACATTGTGCTAACCACTACACTACCGTGTGATGGGAATTGAAACCGGGTCACAGGTACTGTAAACATTGTGCTAACCACTACACTACCGTGTGATCAGAATTGAACCCGGGTCACTGGTACTGTAAACACTGTGCTAACCACTACACTACCGTGTGATCAGAATTGAACCCGGGTCACTGGTATTGTAAACATTGTGCTAACCACTACACTACCGTGTGATGGGAATCGAACCCGGGTCACTGGTACTGTAAACACTGTGCTAACCACTACACTACCGTGTGATGGGAATCGAACCCGGGTCACTGGTACTGTAAACACTGTGCTAACCACTACACTACCGTGTGATGGGAATCGAACCCGGGTCACAGGTACTGTAAACACTGTGCTAACCACTACACTACCGTGTGATGAGAATCGAACCCGGGTCACGGGTACTGTAAACACTGTGCTAACCACTACATTACCGTGTGATGGGAATCGAACCCGGGTCACTGGTACTGTAAACATTGTGCTAACCACTACACTACCGTGTGATGGGAGTTGAACCCGGGTCACTGTTACTGTAAACATTGTGCTAACCACTACACTATCGTGTGATGGGAATTGAACCAGGGTCACTGGTACTGTAAACATTGTGCTAACCACTACACTACCGTGTGATCAGAATTGAACCCGGGTCACTGGTACTGTAAACATTGTGCTAACCACTACACTACCGTGTGATGGAATTGAACCCGGGTCACTGGTACTGTAAACATTGTGCTAACCACTACACTATCGTGTGATTTGAATTGAACCCGGGTCACTGGTACTGTAAACATTGTGCTAACCACTACACTATCGTGTGATCGGAATTGAACCCGGGTCACTGGCACTGTAAACAATGTGCTAACCACTACACTACCGTGTGATGGGAATTGAGCCCGGGTCACTGGTACTGTAAACATTGTGCTAACCACTACACTACCGTGTGATCGGAATTGAGCCCGGGTCACTGGTACTGTAAACACTGTGCAAACCACTACACTACCGTGTGATGGGAATCGAACCCGGGTCACTGGTACTGTCAACATTGTGCTAACCACTACACCACCGTGTGATCGGAATTTGAACCCGGGTCACTGGTATTGTAAAGATTGTGTTCACCACTGCACTACCGTGTGATGGGAATTGAACCCATGTCACTGGTACTGTAAACATTGTGCTAACCACTACACTACCGTGTGATGGGAATCGAACCCGGGTCACTGGTACTGTAAACACTGTGCTAACCACTACACTACCGTGTGATGGGAATCGAACCCGGGTCACTGGTACTGTAAACATTGTGCTAACCACTGCACTACCGTGTGATGGGAATCGAACCCGGGTCACTGGTACTGCAAACATTGTGCTAACCACTACACTACCGTGTGATGGGAATTGAACCAGGGTCACTGGTACTGTAAACATTGTGCTAACCACTACACTACCGTGTGATCAGAATTGAACCCGGGTCACTGGTACTGTAAACATTGTGCTAACCACTACACTACCGTGTGATGGGAATTGAACCCGGGTCACTGGTACTGTAAACATTGTGCTAACCACTACACTACCGTGTGATCCGAATTGAACCCGGGTCACTGGTACTGTAAACATTGTGCTAACCACTACACTACCGTGTGATGGAATTGAACCCGGGTCACTGGTACTGTAAACATTGTGCTAACCACTACACTATCGTGTGATTTGAATTGAACCCGGGTCACTGGTACTGTAAACATTGTTCTAACCACTACACTATCGTGTGATCGGAATTGAACCCGGGTCACAGGTACTGTAAACACTGTGCTAACCACTACACTACCGTGCGATGGGAATTGAACCCGGGTCACTGGTACAGTAAATATTGTGCTAAGCATTACACTACAGTGTGATCGGAATAGAACCCGGGTCACTGGTACTGTAAACATTGTGCTAACAACTACACTACCGTGTGATGGGAATTGAGCCCGGGTCACTGGTACTGTAAACATTGTGCTAACCACTACACTACCGTGTGATCGGAATTGAGCCCGGGTCACTGGTACTGTAAACACTGTGCAAACCACTACACTACCGTGTGATGGGAATCGAACCCGGGTCACTGGTACTGTAAACACTGTGCTAACCACTACACTACCGTGTGATGGGAATCGAACCCGGGTCACTGGTACTGTAAACATTGTGCTAACCACTACAGTACCGTGTGATCAGAATTGAACCCGGGTCACTGGTACTGTGAACATTGTGCTAACCACTACACTACCGTGTGATGGGAATTGAACCAGGGTCACTGGTACTGTAAACATTGTGCTAACCACTACACTACCGTGTGATCAGAATTGAACCCGGGTCACTGGTACTGTAAACATTGTGCTAACCACTACACTACCGTGTGATGGGAATTGAACCCGGGTCACTGGTACTGTAAACATTGTGCTAACCACTACACTACCGTGTGATGGCAATTGAACCCGGGTCACTGGCACTGTAAACACTGTGCTAACCACTACACTACCATGTGATGGGAATCGAACCCGGGTCACGGGTACTGTAAACACTGTGCTAACCACTACATTACCGTGTGATGGGAATCGAACCCGGGTCACTGGAATTGTAAACATTGTGCTAACCACTACACTACCGTGTGATGGGAGTTGAACCCGGGTCACTGTTACTGTAAACATTGTGCTAACCACTACACTACCGTGTGATGGGAATTGAACCAGGGTCACTGGTACTGTAAACATTGTGCTAACCACTACACTACTGTGTGATCAGAATTGAACCCGGGTCACTGGTACTGTAAATATTGTGCTAACCACTACACTACCGTGTGATGTGAATTGAACCCGGGTCACTGGTACTGAAAACATTGTGCTAACCACTACACTATCGTGTGATGGGAATTGAACCCGGGTCACTGGTACTGTAAACATTGTGCTAACCACTACACTACCGTGTGATCGGAATTGAAACCAGGTCACTGGTACTGTAAACACTGTGCTAACCACTACACTGCCGTGTGATCGGAATTGAACCCGGGTCACTGGTACTGTAAACATTGTGCTAACCACTACACTATCGTGTGATCGGAATTGAACCCGGGTCACAGGTACTGTAAACACTGTGCTAACCACTACACTACCGTGCGATGGGAATTGAACCCGGGTCACTGGTACTGTAAATATTGTGCTAAGCATTACACTACCGTGTGATCGGAATTGAACCCGGGTCACTGGCACTGTAAACAATGTGCTAACCACTACACTACCGTGTGATGGGAATTGAGCCCGGGTCACTGGTACTGTAAACATTGTGCTAACCACTACACTACCGTGTGATCGGAATTGAGCCCGGGTCACTGGTACTGTAAACACTGTGCTAACCACTACACTACCGTGTGATGGGAATCGAACCCGGGTCACTGGTACTGTAAACATTGTGCTAACCACTACACTACTGTGTGATCGGAATTTGAACCCGGGTCACTTGTATTGTAAAGATTGTGTTCACCACTGCACGACCGTGTGATGGGAATTGAACTCATGTCACTGGTACTGTAAACATTGTGCTAACCACTACACTACCGTGTGATCAGAATTGAACCCGGGTCACTGGTACTGTAAACATTGTGCTAACCACTACAGTACCGTGTGATCAGAATTGAACCCGGGTCACTGGTACTGTAAACATTGTGCTAACCACTACACTACCGTGTGATCGGAATTTGAACCCGGGTCACTGGTACTGTAAACATTGTGCTAACCACTACACTACCGTGTGATGGGAATTGAACCCGGGTCACTGGTACTGTAAACATTGTGCTAACCACTACACTACCGTGTGATGGGAATCGAACCCGGGTCACTGATACTGTAAACATTGTGCTAACCAGTACACTACCGTGTGATGGGAATCGAACCCGGGTCACTGGTACTGTAAACATTGTGCGAACCACTGCACTACCGTGTGATGGGAATGGAACCCGGGTCACTGGTACTGTAAACATTGTGCTAACCACTACACTACCGTGTGATGGGAATTGAACCCATGTCACTGGTACTGTAAACATTGTGCTAACCACTACACTACCGTGTGATGGGAATCGAACCCGGGTCACTGGTACTGTAAACATTGTGCTAACCACTACACTACCGTGTGATGGGAATCGAACCCGGGTCACTGGTACTGTAAACATTGTGCTAACCACTACAGTACCGTGTGATCAGAATTGAACCCGGGTCACTGGTACTGTAAACATTGTGCTAACCACTACACTACCGTGTGATGGGAATTGAATTCGGGTCACTGGTACTGTAAACACTGTGCTAACCACTACACTACCGTGTGATGGGAATCGAACCCGGGTCACTGGTACTGTAAACACTGTGCTAACCACTACACTACCGTGTGATGGGAATTGAACCCGGGTCACTGGTACTGTAAACATTGTGCTAACCACTACAGTACCGAGTGATCAAAATTGAACCCGGGTCACTGGTACTGTAAACATTGTGCTAACCACTACACTACCGTGTGATGGGAATCGAACCCGGGTCACTGGTACTGTAAACATTGTGCTAACCACTACACTACCGTGTGATGGGAATCGAACCCGGGTCACTGGTACTGTAAACATTGTGCTAACCACTACAGTACCGTGTGATCAGAATTGAACCCGGGTCACTGGTACTGTAAACATTGTGCTAACCACTACACTACCGTGTGATGGGAATTGAACCAGGGTCACTGGTACTGTAAACATTGTGCTAACCACTACACTACCGTGTGATGGGAATCGAACCCGGGTCACTGGTACTGTAAACATTGTGCTAACCACTACAGTACCGTGTGATCAGAATTGAACCCGGGTCACTGGTACTGTAAACATTGTGCTAACCACTACACTACCGTGTGATGGGAATTGAACCAGGGTCACTGGTACTGTAAACATTGTGCTAACCACTACACTACCGTGTGATGGGAATTGAACCCGGGTCACTGGTACTGTAAACAATGTGCTCACCACTACACTACCGTGTGATGGGAATTGAAACCGGGTCACTGGTACTGTAAACATTGTGCTAACCACTACACTACCGTGTGATGGGAATTGAACCCGGGTCACTGGTACTGTAAACATTGTGCTAACCACTACACTACCGTGTGATGGGAATTGAACCCGGGTCACTGGTACTGTAAACATTGTGCTAACCACTACACTACCGTGTGATGGGAATTGAGCCCGGGTCACTGGTACTGTAAACATTGTGCTAACCACTACACTACCGTGTGATCGGAATTGAGCCCGGGTCACTGGTACTGTAAACACTGTGCTAACCACTACACTACCGTGTGATGGGAATCGAACCCGGGTCACTGGTACTGTAAACATTGTGCTAACCACCACACTACCGTGTGATTGGAATTTGAACCCGGGTCACTGGTACTGTAAACACTGTGCTAACCACTACACTACCGTGTGATGGGAATCGAACACGGGTCACTGGTATTGTAAACATTGTGCTAACCACTACACTACCGTGTGATGGGAATTGAAACCGGGTCACAGGTACTGTAAACATTGTGCTAACCACTACACTACCGTGTGATGGGAATTGAAACCGGGTCATAGGTACTGTAAACATTGTGCTAACCACTACACTACCGTGTGATGGGAATTGAGCCCGGGTCACTGGTACTGTAAACATTGTGCTAACCACTACACTACCGTGTGATCGGAATTGAGCCCGGGTCACTGGTACTGTAAACACTGTGCTAACCACTACACTACCGTGTGATGGGAATCGAACCCGGGTCACTGGTACTGTAAACATTGTGCTAACCACCACACTACCGTGTGATTGGAATTTGAACCCGGGTCACTGGTACTGTAAACACTGTGCTAACCACTACACTACCGTGTGATGGGAATCGAACACGGGTCACTGGTATTGTAAACATTGTGCTAACCACTACACTACCGTGTGATGGGAATTGAAACCGGGTCACAGGTACTGTAAACATTGTGCTAACCACTACACTACCGTGTGATGGGAATTGAAACCGGGTCACAGGTACTGTAAACATTGTGCTAACCACTACACTACCGTGTGATGGGAATTGAAACCGGGTCACAGGTACTGTAAACATTGTGCTAACCACTACACTACCGTGTGATGGGAATTGAAACCGGGTCATAGGTACTGTAAACATTGTGCTAACCACTACACTACCGTGTGATGGGAATTGAAACCGGGTCACAGGTACTGTAAACATTGTGCTAACCACTACACTACCGTGTGATGGGAATTGAACCCGGGTCACTGGTACTGTAAACATTGTGCTAACCACTACACTACCGTGTGATGGGAATTGAGCCCGGGTCACTGGTACTGTAAACATTGTGCTAACCACTACACTACCGTGTGATCGGAATTGAGCCCGGGTCACTGGTACTGTAAACACTGTGCTAACCACTACACTACCGTGTGATGGGAATCGAACCCGGGTCACTGGTACTGTAAACATTGTGCTAACCACCACACTACCGTGTGATTGGAATTTGAACCCGGGTCACTGGTACTGTAAACACTGTGCTAACCACTACACTACCGTGTGATGGGAATCGAACACGGGTCACTGGTATTGTAAACATTGTGCTAACCACTACACTACCGTGTGATGGGAATTGAAACCGGGTCACAGGTACTGTAAACATTGTGCTAACCACTACACTACCGTGTGATGGGAATTGAAACCGGGTCATAGGTACTGTAAACACTGTGCTAACCACTGCACTACCGTGTGATGGGAATTGAACCCCTGTCACTGGTACTGTAAACATTGTGCTAACCACTACACTACCGTGTGATGGGAATCGAACCCGGGTCACTGGTACTGTAAACATTGTGATAACCACTACAGTACCGTGTGATCAGAATTGAACCCGGGTCACTGGTACTGTAAACATTGTGCTAACCACTACACTACCGTGTGATGGGAATCGAACCCGGGTCACTGGTACTGTAAACACTGTGCTAACCACTACACTACCGTGTGATGGGAATTGAACCCGGGTCACTGGTACTGTAAATATTGTACTAACCACTACACTACCGTGTGATAGGAATTGAACCCGGGTCACTGGTGCTGTAAACACTGTGCTAACCACTACACTACCGTGTGATGAGAATCGAACCCGGGTCACGGGTACTGTAAACACTGTGCTAACCACTACATTACCGTGTGATGGGAATCGAACCCGGGTCACTGGTACTGTAAAGATTGTGCTAACCACTACACTACCGTGTGATGGGAGTTGAACCCGGGTCACTGTTACTGTAAACATTGTGCTAACCACTACACTATCGTGTGATGGGAATTGAACCAGGGTCACTGGTACTGTAAACATTGTGCTAACCACTACACTACCGTGTGATCAGAATTGAACCCGGGTCACTGGTACTGTAAACATTGTGCTAACCACTACACTACCGTGTGATGGAATTGAACCCGGGTCACTGGTACTGTAAACATTGTGCTAACCACTACACTATCGTGTGATTTGAATTGAACCCGGGTCACTGGTACTGTAAACATTGTGCTAACCACTACACTATCGTGTGATCGGAATTGAACCCGGGTCACAGGTACTGTAAACACTGTGCTAACCACTACACTACCATGCGATGGGAATTGAACCCG
The DNA here is from genome assembly GCF_030144855.1 of Hypanus sabinus. Classification (NCBI taxonomy): domain Eukaryota; kingdom Metazoa; phylum Chordata; class Chondrichthyes; order Myliobatiformes; family Dasyatidae; genus Hypanus; species Hypanus sabinus. The sequence goes on along the minus strand of NW_026778950.1, from coordinate 205,049 downwards.
GGTCACTGGTACAGTAAATATTGTGCTAAGCATTACACTACCGTGTGATCGGAATTGAACCCGGGTCACTGGCACTGTAAACAATGTGCTAACCACTACACTACCGTGTGATGGGAATTGAGCCCGGGTCACTGGTACTGTAAACATTGTGCTAACCACTACACTACCGTGTGATCGGAATTGAGCCCGGGTCACTGGTACTGTAAACACTGTGCAAACCACTACACTACCGTGTGATGGGAATCGAACCCGGGTCACTGGTACTGCAAACATTGTGCTAACCACTACAGTACCGTGTGATCTGAATTGAACCCGGGTCACTGGTACTGTAAACATTGTGCTAACCACTACACTACCGTGTGATCAGAATTGAACCCGGGACACTGGTAATGTAAACATTGTGCTAACCACTACACTACCGTGTGATGGGAATTGAACCCGGGTCACTGGTACTGTAAACATTGTGCTAACCACTACAGTACCGTGTGATCGGAATTGAACCCGGGACACGGGTACTGTAAACACTGTGTTAACCACTACATTACCGTGTGATGGGAATCGAACCCGGGTCACTGGTACAGTAAACATTGTGCTAACCACTACAGTACCGTGTGATCAGAATTGAACCCGGGTCACTGGTACTGTAAACACTGTGCTAACCACTACACTACCATGTGATGGGAATCGAACCCGGGTCACGGGTACTGTAAACACTGTGCTAACCACTACATTACCGTGTGATGGGAATCGAACCCGGGTCACTGGTACTGTAAACATTGTGCTAACCACTACACTACCGTGTGATGGGAGTTGAACCCGGGTCACTGTTACTGTAAACATTGTGCTAACCACTACACTACCGTGTGATGGGAATTGAACCAGGGTCACTGGTACTGTAAACATTGTGCTAACCACTACACTGCCGTGTGATGGAATTGAACCCGGGTCACTGGTACTGTAAACACTGTGCTAACCACTACACTACCGTGTGATGGAATTGAACCCGGGTCACTGGTACTGTAAACATTGTGCTAACCACTACACTATCGTGTGATGGGAATTGAACCCGGGTCACTGGTACTGTATACATTGTGCTAACCACTACACTACCATGTGATCGGAATTGAAACCGGGTCACTGGTACTGTAAACACTGTCCTAACCACTACACTGCCGTGTGATCGGAATTGAACCCGGGTCACTGGTACTGTAAACATTGTGCTAACCACTACACTATCGTGTGATCGGAATTGAACCCGGGACACAGGTACTGTAAACACTGTGCTAACCACTACACTACCGTGCGATGGGAATTGAACCCGGGTCACTGGTACTGTAAATATTGTGCTAAGCATTACACTACCGTGTGATCGGAATTGAACCCGTGTCACTGGCACTGTAAACAATGTGCTAACCACTACACTACCGTGTGATGTGAATTGAGCCCGGGTCACTGGTACTGTAAACATTGTGCTAACCACTACACTACCGTGTGATCGGAATTGAGCCCGGGTCACTGTTACTGTAAACACTGTGCTAACCACTACAGTACCGTGTGATGGGAATCGAACCCGGGTCACTGGTACTGTAAACATTGTGCTAACCACTACACCACCGTGTGATCGGAATTTGAACCCGTGTCACTGGTATTGTAAACATTGTGCTAACCACTACACTACCGTGTGATGGGAATCGAACCCGGGTCACTGGTACTGCAAATATTGTGCTAACCACTACAGTACCGTGTGATCAGAATTGAACCCGGGTCACTGGTACTGTAAACATTGTGCTAACCACTACACTACCGTGTGATGGGAATTGAACCAGGGTCACTGGTACTGTAAACATTGTGCTAACCACTACACTACCGTGTGATCAGAATTGAACCCGGGTCACTGGTACTGTAAACATTGTGCTAACCACTACACTATCGTGTGATCGGAATTGAACCCGGGACACAGGTACTGTAAACACTGTGCTAACCACTACACTACCGTGCGATGGGAATTGAACCCGGGTCACTGGTCCTGTAAATATTGTGCAAAGCACTACAATACCGTGTGATGGGAATTGAGCCCGGGTCACTGGTACTGTAAACATTGTGCTAACCACTACACTACCGTGTGATCGGAATTGAACCCGGGTCACTGGTACTGTAAACATTGTGCTAACCACTACACTACCGTGCGATGGGAATTGAACCCGGGTCACTGGTACTGTAAACATTGTGCTAACCACTACACTACCGTGTGATGGGAATTGAACCCGGGTCACTGGTACTGTAAACATTGTGCTAACCACTACACTACCGTGCGATGGGAATTGAACCCGGGTCTCTGGTACAGTAAATATTGTGCTAAGCATTACACTACCGTGTGATCGGAATTGAACCCGGGTCACTGGCACTGTAAACAATGTGCTAACCACTACACTACCGTGTGATGGGAATTGAGCCCGGGTCACTGGTACTGTAAACATTGTGCTAACCACTACACTACCGTGTGATCGGAATTGAGCCCGGGTCACTGGTACTGTAAACACTGTGCTAACCACTACACTACCGTGTGATGGGAATCGAACCCGGGTCACTGGTACTGTAAACATTGTGCTAACCACTACACCACCGTGTGATCGGAATTTGAACCCGGGTCACTGGTACTGTAAACACTGTGTTCACCACTGCACTACCGTGTGATGGGAATCGAACCCGGGTCACTGGTACTGTAAACATTGTGCTAACCACTACACTACCGTGTGATGGGAATCGAACCCGGGTCACTGGTACTGCAAACATTGTGCTAACCACTACAGTACCGTGTGATCAGAATTGAACCCGGGTCACTGGTACTGTAAACATTGTGCTAACCACTACACTACCGTGTAATCAGAATTGAACCCGGGTCACTGGTACTGTAAACATTGTGCTAACCACTACACTACCGTGTGATGGGAATTGAACCCGGGTCACTGGTACTGTAAACATTGTGCTAACCACTACACTATCGTGTGATCGGAATTGAACCCGGGACACAGGTACTGTAAACACTGTGCTAACCACTACACTACCGTGCGATGGGAATTGAACCCGGGTCACTGGTACTGTAAATATTGTGCAAAGCACTACACTACCGTGTGATGAGAATCGAACCCGGGTCACGGGTACTGTAAACACTGTGCTAACCACTACATTACCGTGTGATGGGAATCGAACCCGGGTCACTGGTACTGTAAACATTGTGCTAACCACTACAGTACCGTGTGATCAGAATTGAACCCGGGTCACTGGTACTGTAAACACTGTGCTAACCACTACACTACCATGTGATGGGAATCGAACCCGGGTCACTGGTACTGTAAACACTGTGCTAACCACTACATTACCGTGTGATGGGAATCGAACCCGGGTCACTGGTACTGTAAACATTGTGCTAACCACTACACTACCGTGTGATGGGAGTTGAACCCGGGTCACTGTTACTGTAAACATTGTGCTAACCACTACACTACCGTGTGATGGGAATTGAACCAGGGTCACTGGTACTGTAAACATTGTGCTAACCACTACACTACCGTGTGATCAGAATTGAACCCGGGTCACTGGTACTGTAAACATTGTGCTAACCACTACACTATCGTGTGATGGGAATTGAACCCGGGTCACTGGTACTGTATACATTGTGCTAACCACTACACTACCATGTGATCGGAATTGAAACCTGGTCACTGGTACTGTAAACACTGTGCTAACCACTACACTGCCGTGTGATCGGAATTGAACCCGGGTCACTGGTACTGTAAACATTGTGCTAACCACTACACTATCGTGTGATCGGAATTGAACCCGGGTCACAGGTACTGTAAACACTGTGCTAACCACTACACTACCGTGCAATGGGAATTGAACCCGGGTCACTGGTACTGTAAATATTGTGCTAAGCATTACACTACCGTGTGATCGGAATTGAACTCGGGTCACTGGCACTGTAAACAATGTGCTAACCACTACACTACCGTGTGATGGGAATTGAGCCCGGGTCACTGGTACTGTAAACATTGTGCTAACCACTACACTACCGTGTGATCGGAATTGAGCCCGGGTCACTGGTACTGTAAACACTGTGCTAACCACTACACTACCGTGTGATGGGAATCGAACCCGGGTCACTGGTACTGTAAACATTGTGCTAACCACTACACCACCGTGTGATCGGAATTTGAACCCGGGTCACTGGTACTGTAAACATTGTGCTAACCACTACACTACCGTGTGATGGGAATTGAGCCAGGGTCACTGGTACTGTAAACATTGTGCTAACCACTACACTACCGTGTGATCGGAATTGAACCCGGGTCACAGGTACTGTAAACACTGTGCTAACCACTACACTACCGTGCGATGGGAATTGAACCCGGGTCACTGGTACTGTAAATATTGTGCTAACCGCTACACTACCGTGTGATGGGAATCGAACCCGGGTCACTGGTACTGCAAATATTGTGCTAACCACTACAGTACCATGTGATCAGAATTGAACCCGGGTCACTGGTACTGTAAACATTGTGCTAACCACTACACTACCGTGTGAAGGGAATTGAACCAGGGTCACTGGTACTGTAAACATTGTGCTAAACACTACACTACTGTGTGATCGGAATTGAACCCGGGTCACTGGTACTGTAAACATTGTGCTAACCACTACACTACCGTGTGATGGGAATTGAACCCGGGTCACTGGTACTGTAAACATTCTGCTAACCACTACACTATCGTGTGATTGGAATTGAACCCGGGACACAGGTACTGTAAACACTGTGCTAACCACTACACTACCGTGCGATGGGAATTGAACCCGGGTCACTGGTCCTGTAAATATTGTGCAAAGCACTACACTACCGTGTGATCGGAATTGAACCCGGGTCACTGGTACTGTAAACATTGTGCTAACCACTACACTACCGTGTGATGGGAATTGAACCCGGGTCACTGGTACTGTAAACATTGTGCTAACCACTACACTACCGTGTGATGGGAATTGAGCCCGGGTCACTGGTACTGTAAACACTGTGCTAACCACTACACTACCGTGTGATCGGAATTTGAACCCGGGTCACTGGTACTGTAAACACTGTGCTAACCACTACACTACCGTGTGATGGGAATCGAACACGGGTCACTGGTATTCTAAACATTGTGCTAACCACTACACTACCGTGTGATGGGAATTGAAACCGGGTCACAGGTACTGTAAACATTGTGCTAACCACTACACTACCGTGTGATGGGAATGGAAACCGGGTCACAGGTACTATAAACATTGTGCTAACCACTACACTACCGTGTGATCGGAATCGAACCCGGGTCACTGGTATTGTAAAGATTGTGTTCACCACTGCACTACCGTGTGATGGGAATTGAACCCATGTCACTGGTACTGTAAACATTGTGCTAACCACTACACTACCGTGTGATGGGAATCGAACCCGGGTCACTGGTACTGTAAACATTGTGCTAACCACTACAGTACCGTGTGATCAGAATTGAACCCGGGTCACTGGTACTGTAAACATTGTGCTAACCACTACACTACCGTGATGGGAATTGAACCCGGGTCACTGGTACTGTAAACACTGTGCTAACCAGTACACTACCGTGTGATGGGAATTGAACCAGGGTCACTGGTACTGTAAACATTGTGCTAACCACTACACTACCGTGTGATGGGAATCGAACCCGGGTCACTGGTACTGTAAACATTGTGCTAACCACTACAGTACCGTGTGATCAGAATTGAACCCGGGTCACTGGTACTGTAAACACTGTGCTAACCACTACACTACCATGTGATGGGAATCGAACCCGGGTCCCGGGTACTGTAAACACTGTGCTAACCACTACATTACCGTGTGATGGGAATCGAACCCGGGTCACTGGTACTGTAAACATTGTGCTAACCACTACACTACCGTCTGATGGGAGTTGAACCCGGGTCACTGTTACTGTAAACATTGTGCTAACCACTACACTACCGTGTGATGGGAATTGAACCAGGGTCACTGGTACTGTAAACATTGTGCTAACCACTACACTACCGTGTGATCAGAATTGAACCCGGGTCACTGGTACTGTAAACATTGTGCTAACCACTACACTACCGTGTGATGGGAATTGAACCCGGGTCACTGGTACTGTAAACATTGTGCTAACCACTACACTACCGTGTGATGGGAATTGAACCCGGGTCACTGGTACTGTAAACATTGTGCTAACTACTACACTACCGTGTGATGGGAATCGAACCCGGGTCACTGGTACTGTAAACACTGTGCTAACCACTACACTACCGTGTGATGGGAATTGAACCCTGGTCACTGGTACTGTAAACATTGTGCTAACCACTACACTACCGTGTGATGGGAATTGAACCCGGGTCACTGGTACTGTAAACATTGTGCTAACCACTACACTACCGTGTGATGGGAATCGAACCCGGGTCACTGGTACTGTAAACATTGTGCTAACCACTACACTACCGTGTGATCGGAATTGAGCCCGGGTCACTGGTACTGTAAACACTGTGCTAACCACTACACTACCGTGTGATGGGAATCGAACCCGGGTCACAGGTACTGTAAACACTGTGCTAACCACTACACTACCGTGTGCTGGGAATTGAACACGGGTCACTGGTACTGTAAATATTGTGCTAACCACTACACTACCGTGTGATCGGAATTGAACCCGGGTCACAGGTACTGTAAATACTGTGCTAACCACTACACTACCGTGTGATGGGAATTGAACCCGGGTCACTGGTACTGTAAACATTGTGCTAACCACTACACTACCGTGTGATGGGAATTGAACCCGGGTCACTGGCACTGTAAACATTGTGCTAACCACTACACTACCGTGTGATGGGAATCGAACCCGGGTCACTGGTACTGTAAACACTGTGCTAACCACTACACTACCGTGTGATGGGAATGGAACCCGGGTCGCTGGTATTGTAAACATTGTGCTAACCACTACACTACCGTGTGATGGGAATCGAACCCGGGTCACTGGTACTGTAAACATTGTGCTAACCACTACACTACCGTGTGATCGGAATTTGAACCCGGGTCACAGGTACTGTAAACATTGTGCTAACCACTACACTACCGTGTGATGGGAATTGAAACCGGGTCACTGGTACTGTAAACATTGTGCTAACCACTACACTACCGTGTGATGGGAATTGAACCCGGGTCACTGGTACTGTAAACATTGTGCTAAGCACTACACTACCGTGTGACGGGAATTGAACCCGGGTCACTGGTACTGTAAACATTGTGCGAACCACTACACTACCGTGTGAACGGAATTGAACCCGGGTCACAGGTACTGTAAACACTGTGCTAACCACTACACTACCGTGTGATGGGAATTGAACCCGGGTCACTGGTACTGTAAATATTGTGCTAACCACTACACTACCGTGTGATCGGAATTGAACCCGGGTCACAGGTACTGTAAATACTGTGCTAACCACTACACTACCGTGTGATGGGAATTGAACCCGGGTCACTGGTACTGTAAACATTGTGCTAACCACTACACTACCGTGTGATGGGAATTGAACCCGGGTCACTGGCACTGTAAACACTGTGCTAACCACTACACTACCGTGTGATGGGAATTGAACCGGGGTCACTGGTACTGTAAACATTGTGCTAACCACTACACTACCGTGTGATGGGAATTGAACCCGGGTCACTGGTATTGTAAACATTGTGCTAACCACTACACTACCGTGTGATGGGAATTGAACCGGGGTCACTGGTATTGTAAACATTGTGCTAACCACTACAGTACCGTGTGATCAGAATTGAACCCGGGTCACTGGTACTGTAAACACTGTGCTAACCACTACACTACTGCGTGATGGGAATTGAACCCGGGTCACTGGTACTGTAAACACTGTGCTAACCACTACACTACTGCGTGATGGGAATTGAACCCGGGTCACTGGTACTGTAAACACTGTGCTAACCACTACATTACCGTGTGATGGGAATCGAACCCGGGTCACTGGTACTGTAAACATTGTGCTAACCACTACACTACCGTGTGATGGGAATTGAAACCGGGTCACTGTTACTGTAAACATTGTGCTAACCACCACACTACCGTGTGATGGGAATCGAACCCGGGTCACTGGTACTGTAAACATTGTGCTAACCACTACACTGCCGTGTGATCGGAATTGAACCCGGGTCACAGGTACTGTAAACATTGTGCTAACCACTACACTACCGTGTGATGGGAATCGAACCCGGGTCACTGGTACTGTAAACATTGTGCTAACCACTACACTACCGTGTGATGGGAATTGAACCCGGGTCACTGGTACTGTAAACATTGTGCTAAGCACTACACTACCGTGTGACGGGAATTGAACCCGGGTCACTGGTACTGTAAACATTGTGCGAAGCACTACACTACCGTGTGATCGGAATTGAACCCGGGTCACAGGTACTGTAAACACTGTGCTAACCACTACACTACCGTGTGATGGGAATTGAACCCGGGTCACTGGTACTGTAAATATTGTGCTAACCACTACACTACCGTGTGATCGGAATTGAACCCGGGTCACAGGTACTGTAAATACTGTGCTAACCACTACACTACCGTGTGATGGGAATTGAACCCGGGTCACTGGTACTGTAAACATTGTGCTAACCACTACACTACCGTGTGATGGGAATTGAACCCGGGTCACTGGCACTGTAAACACTGTGCTAACCACTACACTACCGTGTGATGGGAATTGAACCGGTGTCACTGGAACTGTAAACACTGTGCTAACCACTACACTACCGTGTGATGGGAATTGAACCCGGGTCACTGGTATTGTAAACATTGTGCTAACCACTACACTACCGTGTGATGGGAATTGAACCGGGGTCACTGGTATTGTAAACATTGTGCTAACCACTACAGTACCGTGTGATCAGAATTGAAACCAGGTCACTGGTAGTGTAAACACTGTGCTAACCACTACACTACTGCGTGATGGGAATCGAACCCGGGTCACGGGTACTGTAAACACTGTGCTAACCGCTACATTACCGTGTGATGGGAATCGAACCCGGGTCACTGGTACTGTAAACATTGTGCTAACTACTACACTACCGTGTGATGGGAATTGAACCCGGGTCACTGTTACTGTAAACATTGTGCTAACCACCACACTACCGTGTGATGGGAATTGAACCCGGGTCACTGGTACTGTAAACACTGTGCTAACCACTACATTACCGTGTGATGGGAATCGAACCCTGGTCACTGGTACTGTAAACATTGTGCTAACCACTACACTGCCGTGTGATCGGAATTGAACCCGGGTCACAGGTACTGTAAACATTGTGCTAACCACAACACTACCGTGTGATGGGAATCGAACCCTGGTCACTGGTACTGTAAACATTGTGCTAACCACTACACTGCCGTGTGATCGGAATTGAACCCGGGTCACAGGTACTGTAAACATTGTGCTAACCACTACACTACCGTGTGATGGGAATCGAACCCGGGTCACTGGTACTGTAAACACTGTGCTAACCACTACACTACCGTGTGATGGGAATGGAACCCGGGTCGCTGGTATTGTAAACATTGTGCTAACCACTACACTACCGTGTGATCGGAATTTGAACCCGGGTCACTGGTACTGTAAACACTGTGCTAACCACTACACTACCGTGTTATGGGAATCGAACCCGGGTCACTGGTATTGTAAACATTGTGCTAACCACTACACTACCGTGTGATGGGAATTGAACCCGGGTCACTGGTACTGTAAACATTGTGCTAAGCACTACACTACCGTGTGATGGGTATTGAAACCGGGTCACAGGTACTGTAAACATTGTGCTAACCACTACACTACCGTGTGATGGGAATTGAAACCGGGTCACTGGTACTGTAAACATTGTGCTAACCACTACACTACCGTGTGATGGGAATTGAACCCGGGTCACTGGTACTGTAAACATTGTGCTAACCACCACACTACCGTGTGATGGGAATTGAACCCGGGTCACTGGTACTGTAAACACTGTGCTAACCACTACACTACCGTGTGATCGGAATTTGAACCCGGGTCACTGGTACTGTAAACACTGTGCTAACCACTACACTACCGTGTGATCGGAATTGAACCCGGGTCACTGGTACTGTAAACATTGTGCTAACCACTACACTACCGTGTGATGGGAATTGAACCCGGGTCACTGGTACTGTAAACATTCTGCTAACCACTACACTATCGTGTGATTGGAATTGAACCCGGGACACAGGTAATGTAAACACTGTGCTAACCACTACACTACCGTGCGATGGGAATTGAACCCGGGTCACTGGTCCTGTAAATATTGTGCAAAGCACTACACTACCGTGTGATCGGAATTGAACCCGGGTCACTGGTACTGTAAACATTGTGCTAACCACTACACTACCGTGTGATGGGAATTGAACCCGGGTCACTGGTACTGTAAACATTGTGCTAACCACTACACTACCGTGTGATGGGAATTGAGCCCGGGTCACTGGTACTGTAAACACTGTGCTAACCACTACACTACCGTGTGATCGGAATTTGAACCCGGGTCACTGGTACTGTAAACACTGTGCTAACCACTACACTACCGTGTGATGGGAATCGAACACGGGTCACTGGTATTCTAAACATTGTGCTAACCACTACACTACCGTGTGATGGGAATTGAAACCGGGTCACAGGTACTGTAAACATTGTGCTAACCACTACACTACCGTGTGATGGGAATGGAAACCGGGTCACAGGTACTATAAACATTGTGCTAACCACTACACTACCGTGTGATCGGAATCGAACCCGGGTCACTGGTATTGTAAAGATTGTGTTCACCACTGCACTACCGTGTGATGGGAATTGAACCCATGTCACTGGTACTGTAAACATTGTGCTAACCACTACACTACCGTGTGATGGGAATCGAACCCGGGTCACGGGTACTGTAAACATTGTGCTAACCACTACAGTACCGTGTGATCAGAATTGAACCCGGGTCACTGGTACTGTAAACATTGTGCTAACCACTACACTACCGTGATGGGAATTGAACCCGGGTCACTGGTACTGTAAACACTGTGCTAACCAGTACACTACCGTGTGATGGGAATTGAACCAGGGTCACTGGTACTGTAAACATTGTGCTAACCACTACACTACCGTGTGATGGGAATCGAACCCGGGTCACTGGTACTGTAAACATTGTGCTAACCACTACAGTACCGTGTGATCAGAATTGAACCCGGGTCACTGGTACTGTAAACACTGTGCTAACCACTACACTACCATGTGATGGGAATCGAACCCGGGTCCCGGGTACTGTAAACACTGTGCTAACCACTACATTACCGTGTGATGGGAATCGAACCCGGGTCACTGGTACTGTAAACATTGTGCTAACCACTACACTACCGTGTGATGGGAGTTGAACCCGGGTCACTGTTACTGTAAACATTGTGCTAACCACTACACTACCGTGTGATGGGAATTGAACCAGGGTCACTGGTACTGTAAACATTGTGCTAACCACTACACTACCGTGTGATCAGAATTGAACCCGGGTCACTGGTACTGTAAACATTGTGCTAACCACCACACTACCGTGTGATGGGAATTGAACCCGGGTCACTGGTACTGTAAACATTGTGCTAACTACTACACTACCGTGTGATGGGAATCGAACCCGGGTCACTGGTACTGTAAACACTGTGCTAACCACTACACTACCGTGTGATGGGAATTGAACCCTGGTCACTGGTACTGTAAACATTGTGCTAACCACTACACTACCGTGTGATGGGAATTGAACCCGGGTCACTGGTACTGTAAACATTGTGCTAACCACTACACTACCGTGTGATGGGAATCGAACCCGGGTCACTGGTACTGTAAACATTGTGCTAACCACTACACTACCGTGTGATCGGAATTGAGCCCGGGTCACTGGTACTGTAAACACTGTGCTAACCACTACACTACCGTGTGATGGGAATCGAACCCGGGTCACAGGTACTGTAAACACTGTGCTAACCACTACACTACCGTGTGCTGGGAATTGAACCCGGGTCACTGGTACTGTAAATATTGTGCTAACCACTACACTACCGTGTGATCGGAATTGAACCCGGGTCACAGGTACTGTAAATACTGTGCTAACCACTACACTACCGTGTGATGGGAATTGAACCCGGGTCACTGGTACTGTAAACATTGTGCTAACCACTACACTACCGTGTGATGGGAATTGAACCCGGGTCACTGGCACTGTAAACATTGTGCTAACCACTACACTACCGTGTGATGGGAATCGAACCCGGGTCACTGGTACTGTAAACACTGTGCTAACCACTACACTACCGTGTGATGGGAATGGAACCCGGGTCGCTGGTATTGTAAACATTGTGCTAACCACTACACTACCGTGTGATGGGAATCGAACCCGGGTCACTGGTACTGTAAACATTGTGCTAACCACTACACTACCGTGTGATCGGAATTTGAACCCGGGTCACTGGTACTGTAAACACTGTGCTAACCACTACACTACCGTGTTATGGGAATCGAACCCGGGTCACTGGTATTGTAAACATTGTGCTAACCACTACACTACCGTGAGATGGTAATTGAACCCGGGTCACTGGTACTGTAAACATTGTGCTAAGCAATACACTACCGTGTGATGGGTATTGAAACCGGGTCACAGGTACTGTAAACATTGTGCTAACCACTACACTACCGTGTGATGGGAATTGAAACCGGGTCACTGGTACTGTAAACATTGTGCTAACCACTACACTACCGTGTGATGGGAATTGAACCCGGGTCACTGGTACTGTAAACATTGTGCTAAGCACTACACTACCGTGTGACGGGAATTGAACCCGGGTCACTGGTACTGTAAACATTGTGCGAACCACTACACTACCGTGTGAACGGAATTGAACCCGGGTCACAGGTACTGTAAACACTGTGCTAACCACTACACTACCGTGTGATGGGAATTGAACCCGGGTCACTGGTACTGTAAATATTGTGCTAACCACTACACTACCGTGTGATCGGAATTGAACCCGGGTCACAGGTACTGTAAATACTGTGCTAACCACTACACTACCGTGTGATGGGAATTGAACCCGGGTCACTGGTACTGTAAACATTGTGCTAACCACTACACTACCGTGTGATGGGAATTGAACCCGGGTCACTGGCACTGTAAACACTGTGCTAACCACTACACTACCGTGTGATGGGAATTGAACCGGGGTCACTGGTACTGTAAACATTGTGCTAACCACTACACTACCGTGTGATGGGAATTGAACCCGGGTCACTGGTATTGTAAACATTGTGCTAACCACTACACTACCGTGTGATGGGAATTGAACCGGGGTCACTGGTATTGTAAACATTGTGCTAACCACTACAGTACCGTGTGATCAGAATTGAACCCGGGTCACTGGTATTGTAAACACTGTGCTAACCACTACACTACTGCGTGATGGGAATCGAACCCGGGTCACGGGTACTGTAAACACTGTGCTAACCGCTACATTACCGTGTGATGGGAATCGAACCCGGGTCACTGGTACTGTAAACATTGTGCTAACCACTACACTACCGTGTGATGGGAATTGAACCCGGGTCACTGTTACTGTAAACATTGTGCTAACCACCACACTACCGTGTGATGGGAATCGAACCCGGGTCACTGGTACTGTAAACATTGTGCTAACCACTACACTGCCGTGTGATCGGAATTGAACCCAGGTCACAGGTACTGTAAACATTGTGCTAACCACTACACTACCGTGTGATGGGAATCGAACCCGGGTCACTGGTACTGTAAACATTGTGCTAACCACTACACTACCGTGTGATGGGAATTGAACCCGGGTCACTGGTACTGTAAACATTGTGCTAAGCACTACACTACCGTGTGACGGGAATTGAACCCGGGTCACTGGTACTGTAAACATTGTGCGAAGCACTACACTACCGTGTGATCGGAATTGAACCCGGGTCACAGGTACTGTAAACACTGTGCTAACCACTACACTACCGTGTGATGGGAATTGAACCCGGGTCACTGGTACTGTAAATATTGTGCTAACCACTACACTACCGTGTGATCGGAATTGAACCCGGGTCACAGGTACTGTAAATACTGTGCTAACCACTACACTACCGTGTGATGGGAATTGAACCCGGGTCACTGGTACTGTAAACATTGTGCTAACCACTACACTACCGTGTGATGGGAATTGAACCCGGGTCACTGGCACTGTAAACACTGTGCTAACCACTACACTACCGTGTGATGGGAATTGAACCGGTGTCACTGGTACTGTAAACATTGTGCTAACCACTACACTACCGTGTGATGGGAATTGAACCCGGGTCACTGGTATTGTAAACATTGTGCTAACCACTACACTACCGTGTGATGGGAATTGAACCGGGGTCACTGGTATTGTAAACATTGTGCTAACCACTACAGTACCGTGTGATCAGAATTGAACCCAGGTCACTGGTAGTGTAAACACTGTGCTAACCACTACACTACTGCGTGATGGGAATCGAACCCGGGTCACGGGTACTGTAAACACTGTGCTAACCGCTACATTACCGTGTGATGGGAATCGAACCCGGGTCACTGGTACTGTAAACATTGTGCTAACCACTACACTACCGTGTGATGGGAATTGAACCCGGGTCACTGTTACTGTAAACATTGTGCTAACCACCACACTACCGTGTGATGGGAATTGAACCCGGGTCACTGGTACTGTAAACACTGTGCTAACCACTACATTACCGTGTGATGGGAATCGAACCCTGGTCACTGGTACTGTAAACATTGTGCTAACCACTACACTGCCGTGTGATCGGAATTGAACCCGGGTCACAGGTACTGTAAACATTGTGCTAACCACAACACTACCGTGTGATGGGAATCGAACCCTGGTCACTGGTACTGTAAACATTGTGCTAACCACTACACTGCCGTGTGATCGGAATTGAACCCGGGTCACAGGTACTGTAAACATTGTGCTAACCACTACACTACCGTGTGATGGGAATCGAACCCGGGTCACTGGTACTGTAAACACTGTGCTAACCACTACACTACCGTGTGATGGGAATGGAACCCGGGTCGCTGGTATTGTAAACATTGTGCTAACCACTACACTACCGTGTGATGGGAATCGAACCCGGGTCACTGGTACTGTAAACATTGTGCTAACCACTACACTACCGTGTGATCGGAATTTGAACCCGGGTCACTGGTACTGTAAACACTGTGCTAACCACTACACTACCGTGTTATGGGAATCGAACCCGGGTCACTGGTATTGTAAACATTGTGCTAACCACTACACTACCGTGTGATGGGAATTGAACCCGGGTCACTGGTACTGTAAACATTGTGCTAAGCACTACACTACCGTGTGATGGGTATTGAAACCGGGTCACAGGTACTGTAAACATTGTGCTAACCACTACACTACCGTGTGATGGGAATTGAAACCGGGTCACTGGTACTGTAAACATTGTGCTAACCACTACACTACCGTGTGATGGGAATTGAACCCGGGTCACTGGTACTGTAAACATTGTGCTAAGCACTACACTACCGTGTGACGGGAATTGAACCCGGGTCACTGCTACTGTAAACATTGTGCGAACCACTACACTACCGTGTGAACGGAATTGAACCCGGGTCACAGGTACTGTAAACACTGTGCTAACCACTACACTACCGTGTGATGGGAATTGAACCCGGGTCACTGGTACTGTAAATATTGTGCTAACCACTACACTACCGTGTGATCGGAATTGAACCCGGGTCACAGGTACTGTAAATACTGTGCTAACCACTACACTACCGTGTGATGGGAATTGAACCCGGGTCACTGGTACTGTAAACATTGTGCTAACCACTACACTACCGTCTGATGGGAATTGAACCCGGGTCACTGGCACTGTAAACACTGTGCTAGCCACTACACTACCGTGTGATGGGAATTGAACCGGGGTCACTGGTACTGTAAACATTGTGCTAACCACTACACTACCGTGTGATGGGAATTGAACCCGGGTCACTGGTATTGTAAACATTGTGCTAACCACTACACTACCGTGTGATGGGAATTGAACCGGGGTCACTGGTATTGTAAACATTGTGCTAACCACTACAGTACCGTGTGATCAGAATTGAACCCGGGTCACTGGTACTGTAAACACTGTGCTATCCACTACACTACTGCGTGATGGGAATCGAACCCGGGTCACGGGTACTGTAAACACTGTGCTAACCACTACACTACCGTGTGATGGGAATTGAACCGGGGTCACTGGTACTGTAAACATTGTGCTAACCACTACACTACCGTGTGATGGGAATTGAACCCGGGTCACTGGTATTGTAAACATTGTGCTAACCACTACACTACCGTGTGATGGGAATTGAACCGGGGTCACTGGTATTGTAAACATTGTGCTAACCACTACAGTACCTTGTGATCAGAATTGAACCCGGGTCACTGGTACTGTAAACACTGTGCTAACCACTACACTACTGCGTGATGGGAATCGAACCCGTGTCACGGGTACTGTAAACACTGTGCTAACCGCTACATTACCGTGTGATGGGAATCGAACCCGGGTCACTGGTACTGTAAACATTGTGCTAACCACTACACTACCGTGTGATGGGAATTGAACCCGGGTCACTGTTACTGTAAACATTGTGCTAACCACCACACTACCGTGTGATGGGAATTGAACCCGGGTCACTGGTACTGTAAACACTGTGCTAACCACTACACTACCGTGTGATCGGAATTTGAACCCGGGTCACTGGTACTGTAAACACTGTGCTAACCACTACACTACCGTGTTATGGCAATCGAACCCGGGTCACTGGTACTGTAAACATTCTGCTAACCACTACACTACCGTGTGATGGGAATTGAACCCGGGTCACTGGTACTGTAAACACTGTGCTAACCACTACACTACCGTGTGATGGGAATCGATCCCGGGTCACTGGTACTGTAAACATTGTGCTAACCACTACACTACTGTGTGATCGGAATTGAACCCGGGTCACTGGTACTGTAAACACTGTGCTAACCACTACACTACCGTGTGATCGGAATTGAACCCGGGTCGCTGGTACTGTAAACACTGTGCTAACCACTACACTACCGTGTGATGAGAATTGAACCCGGGTCGCTGGTACTGTAAACATTGTGCTAACCACTACACTACCGTGTGATGGGAATTGAACCCGGGTCACTGGCACTGTAAACACTGTGCTAACCACTACACTACTGCGTGATGGGAATCGAACCCGGGTCACGGGTAGTGTAAACATTGTGCTAACCACTGCACTACCGTGTGATGGGAATGGAACCCGGGTCACTGGTACTGTAAACATTGTGCTAACCGCTACATTACCGTGTGATGGGAATCGAACCCGGGTCACTGGTACTGTAAACATTGTGCTAACCACTACACTACCGTGTGATGGGAATTGAACCCGGGTCACTGTTACTGTAAACATTGTGCTAACCACTACACTACCGTGTGATGGGAATTGAACCCGGGTCACTGGTACTGTAAACACTGTGCTAACCACTATATTACCGTGTGATGGGAATCGAACCCGGGTCACTGGTACTGTAAACATTGTGCTAACCACTACACTACCGTGTGATGGGAATCGAACCCGGGTCACTGGTACTGTAAACACTGTGCTAACCACTACACTACCGTGTGATGGGAATGGAACCCGGGTCGCTGGTACTGTAAACACTGTGCTAACCACTACACTACCGTGTGATGGGAATGGAACCCGGGTCACTGGTACTGTAAACATTGTGCTAACCACTACACTACCGTATGATGGGAATCGAACCCGGGTCACTGGTACTGTAAACACTGTGCTAACCACTACACTACCGTGTGATGGGAATGGAACCCGGGTCGCTGGTACTGTAAACATTGTGCGAACCACTACACTACCGTGTGAGCGGAATTGAACCCGGGTCACTGGTACTGTAAACACTGTGCTAACCACTACACTACCGTGTGATGGGAATTGAACCAGGGTCACTGGTACTGTAAACATTGTGCTAACCACTACACTACCGTGTGATGGGAATCGAACCCGGGTCACTGGTACTGTAAACATTGTTGTAACCACTACAGTACCGTGTGATCAGAATTGAACCCGGGTCACTGGTACTGTAAACACTGTGCTAACCACTACACTACCATGTGATGGGAATCGAACCCGGGTCCCGGGTACTGTAAACACTGTGCTAACCACTACATTACCGTGTGATGGGAATCGAACCCGGGTCACTGGTACTGTAAACATTGTGCTAACCACTACACTACCGTGTGATGGGAGTTGAACCCGGGTCACTGTTACTGTAAACATTGTGCTAACCACTACACTACCGTGTGATGGGAATTGAACCCGGGTCACTGGTACTGTAAACACTGTGCTAACCACTATATTACCGTGTGATGGGAATCGAACCCGGGTCACTGGTACTGTAAACATTGTGCTAACCACTACACTGCCGTGTGATCGGAATTGAACCCGGGTCACAGGTACTGTAAACATTGTGCTAACCACTACACTACCGTGTGATGGGAATCGAACCCGGGTCACTGGTACTGTAAACACTGTGCTAACCACTACACTACCGTGTGATGGGAATGGAACCCGGGTCGCTGGTACTGTAAACATTGTGCGAACCACTACACTACCGTGTGAGCGGAATTGAACCCGGGTCACTGGTACTGTAAACACTGTGCTAACCACTACACTACCGTGTGATGGGAATTGAACCAGGGTCACTGGTACTGTAAACATTGTGCTAACCACTACACTACCGTGTGATGGGAATCGAACCCGGGTCACTGGTACTGTAAACATTGTGCTAACCACTACAGTACCGTGTGATCAGAATTGAACCCGGGTCACTGGTACTGTAAACACTGTGCTAACCACTACACTACCATGTGATGGGAATCGAACCCGGGTCCCGGGTACTGTAAACACTGTGCTAACCACTACATTACCGTGTGATGGGAATCGAACCCGGGTCACTGGTACTGTAAACATTGTGCTAACCACTACACTACCATGTGATGGGAGTTGAACCCGGGTCACTGTTACTGTAAACATTGTGCTAACCACTACACTACCGTGTGATGGGAATTGAACCAGGGTCACTGGTACTGTAAACATTGTGCTAACCACTACACTACCGTGTGATCAGAATTGAACCCGGGTCACTGGTACTGTAAACATTGTGCTAACCACTACACTACCGTGTGATGGGAATTGAACCCGGGTCACTGGTACTGTAAACACTGTGCTAACCACTACACTACCGTGCGATGGGAATTGAACCCGGGTCACTGGCACTGTAAACACTGTGCTAACCACTACACTACCGTGCGATGGGAATTGAACCCGGGTCAATGGTACTGTAAATATTGTGCTAAGCACTACACTACCGTGTGATGGGTATTGAACCCGGGTCACTGGTACTGTAAACAATGTGCTAACCACTACAGTACCGTGTGATGGGAATTGAACCCGGGTCACTGGTACTGTAAACATTGTGCTAACCACTACACTACCGTGTGATGGGAATTGAACCCGGGTCACTGGTACTGTAAACATTGTGCTAACCACTACACTACCGTGTGATGGGAATCGAACCCGGGTCACTGGTACTGTAAACATTGTGCTAACCACTACACTACCGTGTGATCGGAATTGAGCCCGGGTCACTGGTACTGTAAACACTGTGCTAACCACTACACTACCCTGTGATGGGAATCGAACCCGGGTCACAGGTACTGTAAACACTGTGCTAACCACTACACTACCGTGTGCTGGGAATTGAACCCGGGTCACTGGTACTGTAAATATTGTGCTAACCACTACACTACCGTGTGATCGGAATTGAACCCGGGTCACAGGTACTGTAAATACTGTGCTAACCACTACACTACCGTGTGATGGGAATTGAACCCGGGTCACTGGTACTGTAAACATTGTGCTAACCACTACACTACCGTGTGATGGGAATTGAACCCGGGTCACTGGCACTGTAAACACTGTGCTAACCACTACACTACCGTGTGATGGGAATTGAACCGGGGTCACTGGTACTGTAAACATTGTGCTAACCACTACACTATCGTGTGATGGGAATTGAACCCGGGTCACTGGTATTGTAAACATTGTGCTAACCACTACACTACCGTGTGATGGGAATTGAACCGGGGTCACTGGTACTGTAAACATTGTGCTAACCACTACAGTACCGTGTGATCAGAATTGAACCCGGGTCACTGGTACTGTAAACACTGTTCTAACCACTACACTACTGCGTGATGGGAATCGAACCCGGGTCACGGGTACTGTAAACACTGTGCTAACCGCTACATTACCGTGTGATGGGAATCGAACCCGGGTCACTGGTACTGTAAACATTGTGCTAACCACTACACTACCGTGTGATGGGAATTGAACCCGGGTCACTGTTACTGTAAACATTGTGCTAACCACCACACTACCGTGTGATGGGAATTGAACCCGGGTCACTGGTACTGTAAACACTGTGCTAACCACTACATTACCGTGTGATGGGAATCGAACCCGGGTCACTGGTACTGTAAACATTGTGCTAACCACTACACTGCCGTGTGATCGGAATTGAACCCGGGTCACAGGTACTTTAAACATTGTGCTAACCACTACACTACCGTGTGATGGGAATCGAACCCGGGTCACTGGTACTGTAAACACTGTGCTAACCACTACACTACCGTGTGATGGGAATGGAACCCGGGTCGCTGGTATTGTAAACATTGTGCTAACCACTACACTACCGTGTGATGGGAATCGAACCCGGGTCACTGGTACTGTAAACATTGTGCTAACCACTACACTACCGTGTGATCGGAATTTGAACCCGGGTCACTGGTACTGTAAACACTGTGCTAACCACTACACTACCGTGTTATGGGAATCGAACCCGGGTCACTGGTATTGTAAACATTGTGCTAACCACTACACTACCGTGTGATGGGAATTGAACCCGGGTCACTGGTACTGTAAACATTGTGTTAAGCACTACACTACCGTGTGATGGGTATTGAAACCGGGTCACAGGTACTGTAAACATTGTGCTAACCACTACACTACCGTGTGATGGGAATTGAAACCGGGTCACTGGTACTGTAAACATTGTGCTAACCACTACACTACCGTGTGATGGGAATTGAACCCGGGTCACTGGTACTGTAAACATTGTGCTAAGCACTACACTACCGTGTGACGGGAATTGAACCCGGGTCACTGGTACTGTAAACATTGTGCGAACCACTACACTACCGTGTGAACGGAATTGAACCCGGGTCACAGGTACTGTAAACACTGTGCTAACCACTACACTACCGTGTGATGGGAATTGAACCCGGGTCACTGGTACTGTAAACATTGTGCTAACCACTACACTACCGTGTGATGGGAATTGAACCCGGGTCACTGGTACTGTAAACATTGTGCTAACCACTACACTACCGTGTGATGGGAATTGAACCCGGGTCACTGGTACTGTAAACATTGTGCTAAGCACTACACTACCGTGTGACGGGAATTGAACCCGGGTCACTGGTACTGTAAACATTGTGCGAAGCACTACACTACCGTGTGATCGGAATTGAACCCGGGTCACAGGTACTGTAAACACTGTGCTAACCACTACACTACCGTGTGATGGGAATTGAACCCGGGTCACTGGTACTGTAAATATTGTGCTAACCACTACACTACCGTGTGATCGGAATTGAACCCGGGTCACAGGTACTGTAAATACTGTGCTAACCACTACACTACCGTGTGATGGGAATTGAACCCGGGTCACTGGTACTGTAAACATTGTGCTAACCACTACACTACCGTGTGATGGGAATTGAACCCGGGTCACTGGCACTGTAAACACTGTGCTAACCACTACACTACCGTGTGATGGGAATTGAACCGGTGTCACTGGTACTGTAAACATTGTGCTAACCACTACACTACCGTGTGATGGGAATTGAACCCGGGTCACTGGTATTGTAAACATTGTGCTAACCACTACACTACCGTGTGATGGGAATTGAACCGGGGTCACTGGTATTGTAAACATTGTGCTAACCACTACAGTACCGTGTGATCAGAATTGAACCCGGGTCACTGGTAGTGTAAACACTGTGCTAACCACTACACTACTGCGTGATGGGAATCGAACCCGGGTCACGGGTACTGTAAACACTGTGCTAACCGCTACATTACCGTGTGATGGGAATCGAACCCGGGTCACTGGTACTGTAAACATTGTGCTAACCACTACACTGCCGTGTGATGGGAATTGAACCCTGGTCACTGGTACTGTAAACATTGTGCTAACTACTACACTACCGTGTGATCAGAATTGAACCCGTGTCACTGGTACTGTAAACATTGTGCTAACCACTACACTACCGTGTGATGGGAATCGAACCCTGGTCACTGGTACTGTAAACATTGTGCTAACCACTACACTGCCGTGTGATGGGAATTGAACCCGGGTCACTGTTACTGTAAACATTGTGCTAACCACCACACTACCGTGTGATGGGAATTGAACCCGGGTCACTGGTACTGTAAACACTGTGCTAACCACTACATTACCGTGTGATGGGAATCGAACCCTGGTCACTGGTACTGTAAACATTGTGCTAACCACTACACTACCGTGTGATGGGAATTGAACCCGGGTCACTGGTACTGTAAACAATGTGCTCACCACTAGACTACCGTGTGATGGGAATCGAACCCTGGTCACTGGTACTGTAAACATTGTGCTAACCACTACACTGCCGTGTGATCGGAATTGAACCCGGGTCACAGGTACTGTAAACATTGTGCTAACCACTACACTACCGTGTGATGGGAATCGAACCCGGGTCACTGGTACTGTAAGCACTGTGCTAACCACTACACTACCGTGTGATGGGAATGGAACCCGGGTCGCTGGTATTGTAAACATTGTGCTAACCACTACACTACCGTGTGATGGGAATCGAACCCGGGTCACTGGTACTGTAAACATTGTGCTAACCACTACACTACCGTGTGATCGGAATTTGAACCCGGGTCACTGGTACTGTAAACACTGTGCTAACCACTACACTACCGTGTTATGGGAATCGAACCCGGGTCACTGGTATTGTAAACATTGTGCTAACCACTACACTACCGTGTGATGGGAATTGAACCCGGGTCACTGGTACTGTAAACATTGTGCTAAGCACTACACTACCGTGTGATGGGTATTGAAACCGGGTCACAGGTACTGTAAACATTGTGCTAACCACTACACTACCGTGTGATGGGAATTGAAACCGGGTCACTGGTACTGTAAACATTGTGCTAACCACTACACTACCGTGTGATGGGAATTGAACCCGGGTCACTGGTACTGTAAACATTGTGCTAAGCACTACACTACCGTGTGACGGGAATTGAACCCGGGTCACTGGTACTGTAAACATTGTGCGAACCACTACACTACCGTGTGAACGGAATTGAACCCGGGTCACAGGTACTGTAAACACTGTGCTAACCACTACACCACCGTGTGATGGGAATTGAACCCGGGTCACTGGTACTGTAAATATTGTGCTAACCACTACACTACCGTGTGATCGGAATTGAACCCGGGTCACAGGTACTGTAAATACTGTGCTAACCACTACACTACCGTGTGATGGGAATTGAACCCGGGTCACTGGTACTGTAAACATTGTGCTAACCACTACACTACCGTGTGATGGGAATTGAACCCGGGTCACTGGCACTGTAAACACTGTGCTAGCCACTACACTACCGTGTGATGGGAATTGAACCGGGGTCACTGGTACTGTAAACATTGTGCTAACCACTACACTACCGTGTGATGGGAATTGAACCCGGGTCACTGGTATTGTAAACATTGTGCTAACCACTACACTACCGTGTGATGGGAATTGAACCGGGGTCACTGGTATTGTAAACATTGTGCTAACCACTACAGTACCGTGTGATCAGAATTGAACCCGGGTCACTGGTACTGTAAACACTGTGCTAACCACTACACTACTGCGTGATGGGAATCGAACCCGGGTCACGGGTACTGTAAACACTGTGCTAACCACTACACTACCGTGTGATGGGAATTGAACCGGGGTCACTGGTACTGTAAACATTGTGCTAACCACTACACTACCGTGTGATGGGAATTGAACCCGGGTCACTGGTATTGTAAACATTGTGCTAACCACTACACTACCGTGTGATGGGAATTGTACCGGGGTCACTGGTATTGTAAACATTGTGCTAACCACTACAGTACCGTGTGATCAGAATTGAACCCGGGTCACTGGTACTGTAAACACTGTGCTAACCACTACACTACTGCGTGATGGGAATCGAACCCGTGTCACGGGTACTGTAAACACTGTGCTAACCGCTACATTACCGTGTGATGGGAATCGAACCCGGGTCACTGGTACTGTAAACATTGTGCTAACCACTACACTACCGTGTGATGGGAATTGAACCCGGGTCACTGTTACTGTAAACATTGTGCTAACCACCACACTACCGTGTGATGGGAATTGAACCCGGGTCACTGGTACTGTAAACACTGTGCTAACCACTACACTACCGTGTGATCGGAATTTGAACCCGGGTCACTGGTACTGTAAACACTGTGCTAACCACTACATTACCGTGTGATGGGAATCGAACCCGGGTCACTGGTACTGTAAACATTGTGCTAACCACTACACTACCGTGTGATGGGAATTGAACCCGGGTCACTGTTACTGTAAACATTGTGCTAACCACCACACTACCGTGTGATGGGAATTGAACCCGGGTCACTGGTACTGTAAACACTGTGCTAACCACTACACTACCGTGTTATGGGAATCGAACCCGGGTCACTGGTATTGTAAACATTGTGCTAACCACTACACTACCGTGTGATGGGAATTGAACCCGGGTCACTGGTACTGTAAACATTGTGCTAAGCACTACACTACCGTGTGATGGGTATTGAAACCGGGTCACAGGTACTGTAAACATTGTGCTAACCACTACACTACCGTGTGATGGGAATTGAAACCGGGTCACTGGTACTGTAAACATTGTGCTAACCACTACACTACCGTGTGATGTGAATTGAACCCGGGTCACTGGTACTGTAAACATTGTGCTAACCACTACACTACCGTGTGATGGGAATTGAACCCGGGTCACTGGTACTGTAAACACTGTGCTAACCACTACACTACCGTGTGATGGGAATCGATCCCGGGTCACTGGTACTGTAAACATTGTGCTAACCACTACACTACTGTGTGATCGGAATTGAACACGGGTCACTGGTATTGTAAACATTGTGCTAACCACTACACTACCGTGTGATGGGAATTGAACCCGGGTCACTGGTATTGTAAACATTGTGCTAACCACTACACTACCGTGTGATGGGAATTGAACCCGGGTCACTGGTACTGTAAACATTGTGCTAACCACTACACTACCGTGTGATGGGAATTGCACCCGGGTCACTGGTACTGTAAACATTGTGCTAAGCACTACACTACCGTGTGATGGGTATTGAAACCGGGTCACAGGTACTGTAAACACTGTGCTAACCACTACAGTACCGTGTGATGGGAATTGAACCCGGGTCACTGGTACTGTAAATATTGTGCTAACCACTACACTGCCGTGTGATGGGAATTGAACCCTGGTCACTGGTACTGTAAACATTGTGCTAACTACTACACTACCGTGTGATCAGAATTGAACCCGTGTCACTGGTACTGTAAACATTGTGCTAACCACTACACTACCGTGTGATGGGAATCGAACCCTGGTCACTGGTACTGTAAACATTGTGCTAACCACTACACTGCCGTGTGATGGGAATTGAACCCGGGTCACTGTTACTGTAAACATTGTGCTAACCACCACACTACCGTGTGATGGGAATTGAACCCGGGTCACTGGTACTGTAAACACTGTGCTAACCACTACATTACCGTGTGATGGGAATCGAACCCTGGTCACTGGTACTGTAAACATTGTGCTAACCACTACACTGCCGTGTGATCGGAATTGAACCCGGGTCACAGGTACTGTAAACATTGTGCTAACCACTAGACTACCGTGTGATGGGAATCGAACCCTGGTCACTGGTACTGTAAACATTGTGCTAACCACTACACTGCCGTGTGATCGGAATTGAACCCGGGTCACAGGTACTGTAAACATTGTGCTAACCACTACACTACCGTGTGATGGGAATCGAACCCGGGTCACTGGTACTGTAAGCACTGTGCTAACCACTACACTACCGTGTGATGGGAATGGAACCCGGGTCGCTGGTATTGTAAACATTGTGCTAACCACTACACTACCGTGTGATGGGAATCGAACCCGGGTCACTGGTACTGTAAACATTGTGCTAACCACTACACTACCGTGTGATCGGAATTTGAACCCGGGTCACTGGTACTGTAAACACTGTGCTAACCACTACACTACCGTGTTATGGGAATCGAACCCGGGTCACTGGTATTGTAAACATTGTGCTAACCACTACACTACCGTGTGATGGGAATTGAACCCGGGTCACTGGTACTGTAAACATTGTGCTAAGCACTACACTACCGTGTGATGGGTATTGAAACCGGGTCACAGGTACTGTAAACATTGTGCTAACCACTACACTACCGTGTGATGGGAATTGAAACCGGGTCACTGGTACTGTAAACATTGTGCTAACCACTACACTACCGTGTGATGGGAATTGAACCCGGGTCACTGGTACTGTAAACATTGTGCTAAGCACTACACTACCGTGTGACGGGAATTGAACCCGGGTCACTGGTACTGTAAACATTGTGCGAACCACTACACTACCGTGTGAACGGAATTGAACCCGGGTCACAGGTACTGTAAACACTGTGCTAACCACTACACCACCGTGTGATGGGAATTGAACCCGGGTCACTGGTACTGTAAATATTGTGCTAACCACTACACTACCGTGTGATCGGAATTGAACCCGGGTCACAGGTACTGTAAATACTGTGCTAACCACTACACTACCGTGTGATGGGAATTGAACCCGGGTCACTGGTACTGTAAACATTGTGCTAACCACTACACTACCGTGTGATGGGAATTGAACCCGGGTCACTGGCACTGTAAACACTGTGCTAGCCACTACACTACCGTGTGATGGGAATTGAACCGGGGTCACTGGTACTGTAAACATTGTGCTAACCACTACACTACCGTGTGATGGGAATTGAACCCGGGTCACTGGTATTGTAAACATTGTGCTAACCACTACACTACCGTGTGATGGGAATTGAACCGGGGTCACTGGTATTGTAAACATTGTGCTAACCACTACAGTACCGTGTGATCAGAATTGAACCCGGGTCACTGGTACTGTAAACACTGTGCTAACCACTACACTACTGCGTGATGGGAATCGAACCCGGGTCACGGGTACTGTAAACACTGTGCTAACCACTACACTACCGTGTGATGGGAATTGAACCGGGGTCACTGGTACTGTAAACATTGTGCTAACCACTACACTACCGTGTGATGGGAATTGAACCCGGGTCACTGGTATTGTAAACATTGTGCTAACCACTACACTACCGTGTGATGGGAATTGTACCGGGGTCACTGGTATTGTAAACATTGTGCTAACCACTACAGTACCGTGTGATCAGAATTGAACCCGGGTCACTGGTACTGTAAACACTGTGCTAACCACTACACTACTGCGTGATGGGAATCGAACCCGTGTCACGGGTACTGTAAACACTGTGCTAACCGCTACATTACCGTGTGATGGGAATCGAACCCGGGTCACTGGTACTGTAAACATTGTGCTAACCACTACACTACCGTGTGATGGGAATTGAACCCGGGTCACTGTTACTGTAAACATTGTGCTAACCACCACACTACCGTGTGATGGGAATTGAACCCGGG
The DNA here is from genome assembly GCF_030144855.1 of Hypanus sabinus. Taxonomy (NCBI): domain Eukaryota; kingdom Metazoa; phylum Chordata; class Chondrichthyes; order Myliobatiformes; family Dasyatidae; genus Hypanus; species Hypanus sabinus. The sequence continues at coordinate 176,814 of NW_026778950.1, read as the reverse complement.
TCACTGGTACTGTAAACACTGTGCTAACCACTACACTACCGTGTGATCGGAATTTGAACCCGGGTCACTGGTACTGTAAACACTGTGCTAACCACTACACTACCGTGTTATGGGAATCGAACCCGGGTCACTGGTATTGTAAACATTGTGCTAACCACTACACTACCGTGTGATGGGAATTGAACCCGGGTCACTGGTACTGTAAACATTGTGCTAAGCACTACACTACCGTGTGATGGGTATTGAAACCGGGTCACAGGTACTGTAAACATTGTGCTAACCACTACACTACCGTGTGATGGGAATTGAAACCGGGTCACTGGTACTGTAAACATTGTGCTAACCACTACACTACCGTGTGATGTGAATTGAACCCGGGTCACTGGTACTGTAAACATTGTGCTAACCACTACACTACCGTGTGATGGGAATTGAACCCGGGTCACTGGTACTGTAAACACTGTGCTAACCACTACACTACCGTGTGATGGGAATCGATCCCGGGTCACTGGTACTGTAAACATTGTGCTAACCACTACACTACTGTGTGATCGGAATTGAACACGGGTCACTGGTATTGTAAACATTGTGCTAACCACTACACTACCGTGTGATGGGAATTGAACCCGGGTCACTGGTATTGTAAACATTGTGCTAACCACTACACTACCGTGTGATGGGAATTGAACCCGGGTCACTGGTACTGTAAACATTGTGCTAACCACTACACTACCGTGTGATGGGAATTGCACCCGGGTCACTGGTACTGTAAACATTGTGCTAAGCACTACACTACCGTGTGATGGGTATTGAAACCGGGTCACAGGTACTGTAAACACTGTGCTAACCACTACAGTACCGTGTGATGGGAATTGAACCCGGGTCACTGGTACTGTAAATATTGTGCTAACCACTACACTACCGTGTGATCGGAATTGAACCCGGGTCACTGGTACTGTAAACATTGTGCGAACCACTACACTACCGTGTGATCGGAATTGAACCCGGGTCACTGGTACTGTAAACACTGTGCTAACCACTACACTACCGTGTGATGGGAATTGAACCCGGGTCACTGGTACTGTAAATATTGTGCTAACCACTACACTACCGTGTGATCGGAATTGAACCCGGGTCACAGGTACTGTAAATGCTGTGCTAACCACTACACTACCGTGTGATGAGAATTGAACCCGGGTCGCTGGTACTGTAAACATTGTGCTAACCACTACACTACCGTGTGATGTGAATTGAACCCGGGTCACTGGTACTGTAAACATTGTGCTAACCACTACACTACCGTGTGATGGGAATTGAACCCGGGTCACTGGTACTGTAAACACTGTGCTAACCACTACACTACCGTGTGATGGGAATCGATCCCGGGTCACTGGTACTGTAAACATTGTGCTAACCACTACACTACTGTGTGATCGGAATTGAACACGGGTCACTGGTATTGTAAACATTGTGCTAACCACTACACTACCGTGTGATGGGAATTGAACCCGGATCACTGGTATTGTAAACATTGTGCTAACCACTACACTACCGTGTGATGGGAATTGAACCCGGGTCACTGGTACTGTAAACATTGTGCTAACCACTACACTACCGTGTGATGGGAATTGAACCCGGGTCACTGGTACTGTAAACATTGTGCTAAGCACTACACTACCGTGTGATGGGTATTGAAACCGGGTCACAGGTACTGTAAACACTGTGCTAACCACTACAGTACCGTGTGATGGGAATTGAACCCGGGTCACTGGTACTGTAAATATTGTGCTAACCACTACACTACCGTGTGATCGGAATTGAACCCGGGTCACTGGTACTGTAAACATTGTGCGAACCACTACACTACCGTGTGATCGGAATTGAACCCGGGTCACTGGTACTGTAAACACTGTGCTAACCACTACACTACCGTGTGATGGGAATTGAACCCGGGTCACTGGTACTGTAAATATTGTGCTAACCACTACACTACCGTGTGATCGGAATTGAACCCGGGTCACAGGTACTGTAAATACTGTGCTAACCACTACACTACCGTGTGATGAGAATTGAACCCGGGTCGCTGGTACTGTAAACATTGTGCTAACCACTACACTACCGTGTGATGGGAATTGAACCCGGGTCACTGGCACTGTAAACACTGTGCTAACCACTACACTACCGTGTGATGGGAATTGAACCGGGGTCACTGGTACTGTAAACATTGTGCTGACCACTACACTACCGTGTGATGGGAATTGAACCGGGGTCACTGGTATTGTAAACATTGTGCTAACCACTACACTACCGTGTGATCGGAATCGAACCCGGGTCACTGGTACTGTAAACATTGTGCTAACCACTACACTACTGTGTGATGGGAATCGAACCCGTGTCACTGGTACTGTAAACACTGTGCTAACCACTACACTACTGCGTGATGGGAATCGAACCCGGGTCACGGGTAGTGTAAACACTGTGCTAACCGCTACATTACCGTGTGATGGGAATCGAACCCGGGTCACTGGTACTGTAAACATTGTGCTAACCACTACACTACCGTGTGATGGGAATTGAACCCGGGACACTGTTACTGTAAACATTGTGCTAACCACTACACTACCGTGTGATGGGAATTGAACCCGGGTCACTGGTACTGTAAACACTGTGCTAACCACTATATTACCGTGTGATGGGAATCGAACCCGGGTCACTGGTACTGTAAACATTGTGCTAACCACTACACTGCCGTGTGATCGGAATTGAACCCGGGTCACAAGTACTGTAAACATTGTGCTAACCACTACACTACCGTGTGATGGGAATCGAACCCGGGTCACTGGTACTGTAAACACTGTGCTAACCACTACACTACCGTGTGATGGGAATGGAACCCGGGTCGCTGGTACTGTAAACATTGTGCTAACCACTACACTACCGTGTGATGGGAATCGAACCCGGGTAACTGGTACTGTAAACATTGTGGTAACCACTACACTACCGTGTGATCGGAATTGAACCCTGGTCACTGGTACTGTAAACATTGTGCTAACCACTACACTACCGTGTGATCGGAATTGAACCCGGGTCACTGGTACCGTAAACAGTGTGCTAACCACTACACTACCGTGTGATGGGAATTGAACCCGGGTCACTGGTACTGTAAACATTGTGCTAACCACCACACTACCGTGTGATCGGAATTGAACTCGGGTCACTGGTACTGTAAACATTGTGCTAACCACTACACTACTGTGTGATCGGAATTGAATTCGGGTCACTGGTACTGTAAACACTGTGCTAACCACTACACTACCGTGTGATCGGAATTTGAACCCGGGTCACTAGTACTGTAAACATTGTGCTAACCACTACACTACCGTGTGATGGGAATTGAACCCGGGTCACTGGCACTGTAAACACTGTGCTAACCACTACACTACCGAGTGATGGGAATTGAACCCGGGTCACTGGTACTGTAAACACTGTGCTAACCACTACACTACCGTGTGATGGGAATTGAACCCGGGTCACTGGTACTGTAAACATTGTGCTAACCACTACACTACCGTGTGATGGGAATTGAACCGGGGTCACTGGTATTGTAAACATTGTGCTAACCACTACAGTACCGTGTGATCGGAATCGAACCCGGGTCACTGGTACTGTAAACATTGTGCTAACCACTACACTACTGTGTGATGGGAATCGAACCCGGGTCACTGGTACTGTAAACATTGTGCTAACCACTACAGTACCGTGTGATCAGAATAGAACCCGGGTCACTGGCACTGTAAACACTGTGCTAATCACTACTCTACCGCGTGATGGGAATCGAACCCGGGTCACGGGTACTGTAAACACTGTGCTAACCGCTACATTACCGTGTGATGGGAATCGAACCCGGGTCACTGGTACTGTAAACATTGTGCTAACCACTACACTACCGTGTGATGGGAATCGAACCCGGGTCACTGGTACTGTAAACATTGTGCTAACCACTACACTGCCGTGTGATCGGAATTGAACCCGGGTCACAGGTACTGTAAACATTGTACTAACCACTACACTACCGTGTGATGGGAATCGAACCCGGGTCACTGGTACTGTAAACACTGTGCTAACCACTACACTACCGTGTGATGGGAATGGAACCCGGGTCGCTGGTATTGTAAACATTGTGCTAACCACTACACTACCTTGTGATGGGAATCGAACCGGGTCACTGGTACTGTAAACATTGTGGTAAGCACTACACTACCGTGTGATCGGAATTGAACCCTGGTCACTGGTACTGTAAACATTGTGCTAACCATGACACTACCGTGTGATCGGAATTGAACCCTGGTCACTGGTACTGTAAACATTGTGCTAACCACTACACTACCGTGTGATGGGAATTGAACCCGGGTCACTGGTATTGTAAACATTGTGCTAACCACTACACTACCGTGTGATGTGAATTGAACCCGGGTCACTGGTACTGTAAACATTGTGCTAACCACCACACTACCGTGTGATCGGAATTGAACCCGGGTCACTGGTACTGTAAATATTGTGCTAACCACTACACTACTGTGTGATCGGAATTGAGCCCGGGTCACTGGTACTGTAAACACTGTGCTAACCACTACACTACCGTGTGATGGGAAGCGAACCCGGGTCACTGGTACTGTAAACACTGTGCTAACCACTACACTACCGTGTGATCGGAATTGAACCCTGGTCACTGGTACTGTAAACATTGTGCTAACCACTACACTACCGTGTGATCGGAATTGAACCCTGGTCACTGGTACTGTAAACATTGTGCTAACCACTACACTACCGTGTGATCGGAATTGAACCCGGGTCACTGGTACCGTAAACATTGTGCTAACCACTACACTACCGTGTGATGGGAATTGAACCCGGGTCACTGGTACTGTAAACATTGTGCTAACCACCACACTACCGTGTGATCGGAATTGAACCCGGGTCACTGGTACTGTAAACATTGTGCTAACCACTACACTACTGTGTGATCGGAATTGAATTCGGATCACTGGTACTGTAAACACTGTGCTAACGACTACACTACCGTGTGATCGGAATTTGAACCCGGGTCACTGGTACTGTAAACACTGTGCTAACCACTACACTACCGTGTGTTGGGAATCGAACCCGGGTCACTGGTACTGTAAATATTGTGCTAACCACTACACTACCGTGTGATCGGAATTGAACCCGGGTCACAGGTACTGTAAATACTGTGCTAACCACTACACTACCGTGTGATGGGAATTGAACCTGGGTCACTGGTACTGTAAACATTGTGCTAACCACTACACTACCGTGTGATGGGAATTGAACCCGGGTCACTGGCACTGTAAACACTGTGCTAACCACTACACTACCGAGTGATGGGAATTGAACCCGGGTCACTGGTACTGTAAACACTGTGCTAACCACTACACTACCGTGTGATGGGAATTGAACCCGGGTCACTGGTACTGTAAACATTGTGCTAAGCACTACACTACCGTGTGATGGGTATTGAAACCGGGTCACTGGTACTGTAAACACTGTGCTAACCACTACACTACCGTGTGATCGGAATTTGAACCCGGGTCACTGGTACTGTAAACACTGTGCTAACCACTACACTACCGTGTGATGGGAAGCGAATCCGGGTCACTGGTACTGTAAACATTGTGCTAACCACTACACTGCCCTGTGATCGGAATTGAACCCGGGTCACAGGTACTGTAAACATTGTGCTAACCACTACACTACCGTGTGATGGGAATCGAACCCGGGTCACTGGTACTGTAAACACTGTGCTAACCACTACACTACCGTGTGATGGGAATGGAACCCGGGTCGCTGGTATTGTAAACATTGTGCTAACCACTACACTACCGTGTGATGGGAATGGAACCCGGGTCACTGGTACTGTAAACATTGTGCTAACCACTACACTACCGTGTGATCGGAATTGAACCCTGGTCACTGGTACTGTAAACATTGGGCGAACCACTACACTACCGTGTGAACGGAATTGAACCCGGGTCACAGGTACTGTAAACACTGTGCAAACCACTACACTACCGTGTGATGGGAATTGAACCCGGGTCACTGGTACTGTAAATATTGTGCTAACCACTACACTACCGTGTGATCGGAATTGAACCCGGGTCACAGGTACTGGAAATACTGTGCTAACCACTACACTACCGTGTGATGGGAATTGAACCCGGGTCACTGGTACTGTAAACATTGTGCTAACCACTACACTACCGTGTGATGGGAATTGAACCCGGGTCACTGGCACTGTAAACACTGTGCTAACCACTACACTACCGTGTGATGGGAATTGAACCGGGGTCACTGGTACTGTAAACATTGTGCTAACCACTACACTACCGTGTGATGGGAATTGAACCCGGGTCACTGGTATTGTAAACATTGTGCTAACCACTACACTACCGTGTGATGGGAATTGAACCGGGGTCACTGGTATTGTAAACATTGTGCTAACCACTACAGTACCGTGTGATCAGAATTGAACCCGGGTCACTGGTACTGTAAACACTGTGCTAACCACTACACTACTGCGTGATGGGAATCGAACCCGGGTCACGGGTACTGTAAACACTGTGCTAACCGCTACATTACCGTGTGATGGGAATCGAACCCGGGTCACTGGTACTGTAAACATTGTGCTAACCACTACACTACCTTGTGATGGGAATTGAACCCGGGTCACTGTTACTGTAAACATTGTGCTAACCACTACACTACCGTGTTATGGGAATCGAACCCGGGTCACTGGTATTGTAAACATTGTGCTAACCACTACACTACCGTGTGATGGGAATTGAACCCGGGTCACTGGTACTGTAAACATTGTGCTAAGCACTACACTACCGTGTGATGGGTATTGAAACCGGGTCACAGGTACTGTAAACATTGTGCTAACCACTACACTGCCGTGTGATGGGAATCGAACCTGGGTCACTGGTAATGTAAACATTGTGCTAACCACTACACTGCCGTGTGATGGGAATCGAACCCGGGTCACTGGTACTGTAAACATTGTGCTAACCACTACACTACCGTGTGATGGGAATTGAAACCGGGTCACTGGTACTGTAAACATTCTGCTAAGCACTACACTACCGTGTGACGGGAATTGAACCCTGGTCACTGGTACTGTAAACATTGTGCGAACCACTACACTACCGTGTGATCGGAATTGAACCCGGGTCACAGGTACTGTAAACACTGTGCTAACCACTACACTACCGTGTGATGGGAATTGAACCCGGGTCACTGGTACTGTAAATATTGTGCTAACCACTACACTACCGTGTGATGGGAATTGAACCCGGGTCACTGGCACTGTAAACACTGTGCTAACCACTACACTACCGTGTGATGGGAATTGAACCGGGGTCACTGGTACTGTAAACATTGTGCTAACCACTACACTACCGTGTGATCGGAATTGAACCCGGGTCACTGTTACTGTAAACATTGTGCTAACCACTACACTACCGTGTGATGGGAATTGAACCCGGGTCACTGGTACTGTAAACATTGTGCTAACCACTACACTGCCGTGTGATCGGAATCGAACCCGGGTCACTGGTACTGTAAACATTGTGCTAACCACTACACTACCGTGTGATGGGAATTGAACCCGGGTCACAGGTACTGTAAACATTGTGCTAACCACTACACTACCGTGTGATGGGAAGCGAACCCGGGTCACTGGTACTGTAAACACTGTGCTAACCACTACACTACCGTGTGATGGGAATCGAACCCGGGTCACTGGTACTGTAAACATTGTGCTAACCACTACACTACCGTGTGATCGGAATTGAACCCTGGTCACTGGTACTGTAAACATTGTGCTAACCACTACACTACCGTGTGATCGGAATTGAACCCTGGTCACTGGTACTGTAAACATTGTGCTAAACACTACACTACCGTGTGATCGGAATTGAACCCGGGTCACTGGTACCGTAAACATTGTGCTAACCACTATACTACCGTGTGATGGGAATTGAACCCGTGTCACTGGTACTGTAAACATTGTGCTAACCACCACACTACCGTGTGATCGGAATTGAACCCGGGTCACTGGTACTGTAAACATTGTGCTAACCACTACACTACTGTGTGATCGGAATTGAATTCGGGTCACTGGTACTGTAAACACTGTGCTAACCACTACACTACCGTGTGATCGGAATTTGAACCCGGGTCACTGGTACTGTAAACACTGTGCTAACCACTACACTACCGTGTGTTGGGAATCGAACCCGGGTCACTGGTACTGTAAATATTGTGCTAACCACTACACTACCGTGTGATCGGAATTGAACCCGGGTCACAGGTACTGTAAATACTGTGCTAACCACTACACTACCGTGTGATGGGAATTGAACCTGGGTCACTGGTACTGTAAACATTGTGTTAACCACTACACTACCGTGTGTTGGGAATCGAACCCGGGTCACTGGTACTGTAAATATTGTGCTAACCACTACACTACCGTGTGATCGGAATTGAACCCGGGTCACAGGTACTGTAAATACTGTGCTAACCACTACACTACCGTGTGATGGGAATTGAACCTGGGTCACTGGTACTGTAAACATTGTGCTAACCACTACACTACCGTGTGATGGGAATTGAACCCGGGTCACAGGTACTGTAAACATTGTGCTAACCACTACACTACCGTGTGATGGGAAGCGAACCCGGGTCACTGGTACTGTAAACACTGTGCTAACCACTACACTACCGTGTGATGGGAATCGAACCCGGGTCACTGGTACTGTAAACATTGTGCTAACCACTACACTACCGTGTGATCGGAATTGAACCCTGGTCACTGGTACTGTAAACATTGTGCTAACCACTACACTACCGTGTGATCGGAATTGAACCCTGGTCACTGGTACTGTAAACATTGTGCTAAACACTACACTACCGTGTGATCGGAATTGAACCCGGGTCACTGGTACCGTAAACATTGTGCTAACCACTATACTACCGTGTGATGGGAATTGAACCCGTGTCACTGGTACTGTAAACATTGTGCTAACCACCACACTACCGTGTGATCGGAATTGAACCCGGGTCACTGGTACTGTAAACATTGTGCTAACCACTACACTACTGTGTGATCGGAATTGAATTCGGGTCACTGGTACTGTAAACACTGTGCTAACCACTACACTACCGTGTGATCGGAATTTGAACCCGGGTCACTGGTACTGTAAACACTGTGCTAACCACTACACTACCGTGTGTTGGGAATCGAACCCGGGTCACTGGTACTGTAAATATTGTGCTAACCACTACACTACCGTGTGATCGGAATTGAACCCGGGTCACAGGTACTGTAAATACTGTGCTAACCACTACACTACCGTGTGATGGGAATTGAACCTGGGTCACTGGTACTGTAAACATTGTGTTAACCACTACACTACCGTGTGATGGGAATTGAACCCGGGTCACTGGCACTGTAAACACTGTGCTAACCACTACACTACCGAGTGATGGGAATTGAACCCGGGTCACTGGTACTGTAAACACTGTGCTAAACACTACACTACCGTGTGATGGGAATTGAACCCGGGTCACTGGTACTGTAAACATTGTGCTAAGCACTACACTACCGTGTGATGGGTATTGAAACCGGGTCACTGGTACTGTAAACACTGTGCTAACCACTACACTACCGTGTGATCGGAATTTGAACCCGGGTCACTGGTACTGTAAACACTGTGCTAACCACTACACTACCGTGTGATGGGAATCGAATCCGGGTCACTGGTACTGTAAACATTGTGCTAACCACTACACTGCCCTGTGATCGGAATTGAACCCGGGTCACAGGTACTGTAAACATTGTGCTAACCACTACACTACCGTGTGATGGGAATCGAACCCGGGTCACTGGTACTGTAAACACTGTGCTAACCACTACACTACCGTGTGATGGGAATGGAACCCGGGTCGCTGGTATTGTAAACATTGTGCTAACCACTACACTACCGTGTGATGGGAATGGAACCCGGGTCACTGGTACTGTAAACATTGTGCTAACCACTACACTACCGTGTGATCGGAATTGAACCCTGGTCACTGGTACTGTAAACATTGTGCGAACGACTACACTACCGTGTGAACGGAATTGAACCCGGGTCACAGGTACTGTAAACACTGTGCAAACCACTACACTACCGTGTGATGGGAATTGAACCCGGGTCACTGGTACTGTAAATATTGTGCTAACCACTACACTACCGTGTGATCGGAATTGAACCCGGGTCACAGGTACTGGAAATACTGTGCTAACCACTACACTACCGTGTGATGGGAATTGATCCCGGGTCACTGGTAGTGTAAACATTGTGCTAACCACTACACTACCGTGTGATGGGAATTGAACCCGGGTCACTGGCACTGTAAACACTGTGCTAACCACTACACTACCGTGTGATGGGAATTGAATCGGGGTCACTGGTACTGTAAACATTGTGCTAACCACTACACTACCGTGTGATGGGAATTGAACCCGGGTCACTGGTATTGTAAACATTGTGCTAACCACTACACTACCGTGTGATGGGAATTGAACCGGGGTCACTGGTATTGTAAACATTGTGCTAACCACTACAGTACCGTGTGATCAGAATTGAACCCAGGTCACTGGTACTGTAAACACTGTGCTAACCACTACACTACTGCGTGATGGGAATCGAATCCGGGTCACGGGTACTGTAAACACTGTGCTAACCGCTACATTACCGTGTGATGGGAATCGAACCCGGGTCACTGGTACTGTAAACATTGTGCTAACCACTACACTACCGTGTGATGGGAATTGAACCCGGGTCACTGTTACTGTAAACATTGTGCTAACCACTACACTACCGTGTGATGGGAATTGAACACGGGTCACTGGTACTGTAAACATTGTGCTAACCACTACACTACCGTGTGATGGGAATTGAACCAGGGTCACTGGTATTGTAAACATTGTGCTAACCACTACACTACCGTGTGATGGGAATTGAACCCGGGTCACTGGTACTGTAAACATTGTGCTAACCACCACACTACCGTGTGATCGGAATTGAACCCGGGTCACTGGTACTGTAAACATTGTGCTAACCACTACACTACTGTGTGATCGGAATTGAACCCGGGTCACTGGTACTGTAAACATTGTGCTAACCACTACACTACCGTGTGATCGGAATTTGAACCCGGGTCACTGGTACTGTAAACACTGTGCTAACCACTACACTACCGTGTGTTGGGAATCGAACCCGGGTCACTGGTACTGTAAACATTGTGCTAACCACTACACTACCGTGTGATGGGAATTGAACCCGGGTCACTGGTACTGTAAACATTGTGCTAAGCACTACACTACCGTGTGATGGGTATTGAAACCGGGTCACAGGTACTGTAAACATTGTGCTAACCACTACACTACCGTGTGATGGGAATTGAAACCGGGTCACTGGTACTGTAAACATTGTGCTAACCACTACACTACCGTGTGATGGGAATTGAACCCGGGTCACTGGTACTGTAAACATTGTGCTAAGCACTACACTACCGTGTGACGGGAATTGAACCCAGGTCACTGGTACTGTAAACATTGTGCGAACCACTACACTACCGTGTGATCGGAATTGAACCCGGGTCACAGGTACTGTAAACACTGTGCTAACCACTACACTACCGTGTGATGGGAATTGAACCCGGGTCACTGGTACTGTAAATATTGTGCTAACCACTACACTACCGTGTGATCGGAATTGAACCCGGGTCACAGGTACTGTAAATACTGTGCTAACCACTACACTACCGTGTGATGAGAATTGAACCCGGGTCGCTGGTACTGTAAACATTGTGCTAACCACTACACTACCGTGTGATGGGAATTGAACCCGGGTAACTGGCACTGTAAACACTGTGCTAACCACTACACTACCGTGTGATGGGAATTGAACCGGGGTCACTGGTACTGTAAACATTGTGCTAACCACTACACTACCGTGTGATGGGAATTGAACCCGGGTCACTGGTATTGTAAACATTGTGCTAACCACTACACTACCGTGTGATGGGAATTGAACCGGGGTCACTGGTATTGTAAACATTGTGCTAACCACTACACTACCGTGTGATCGGAATCGAACCCGGGTCACTGGTACTGTAAACATTGTGCTAACCACTACACTAGTGTGTGATGGGAATCGAACCCGGGTCACTGGTACTGTAAACACTGTGCTAACCACTACACTACTGCGTGATGGGAATTGAACCCGGGTCACTGGTACTGTAAACACTGTGCTAACCGCTACATTACCGTGTGATGGGAATCGAACCCGGGTCACTGGTACTGTAAACATTGTGCTAACCGCTACACTACCGTGTGATGGGAATTGAACCCGGGTCACTGTTACTGTAAACATTGTGCTAACCACTACACTACCGTGTGATGGGAATTGAACCCGGGTCACTGGTACTGTAAACACTGTGCTAACCACTATATTACCGTGTGATGGGAATCGAACCCGGGTCACTGGTACTGTAAACATTGTGCTAACCACTACACTGCCGTGTGATCGGAATTGAACCCGGGTCACAGGTACTGTAAACATTGTGCTAACCACTACACTACCGTGTGATGGGAATCGAACCCGGGTCACTGGTACTGTAAACACTGTGCTAACCACTACACTACTGTGTGATGGGAATGGAACCCGGGTCGCTGGTATTGTAAACATTGTGCTAACCACTACACTACCATGTGATGGGAATCGAACCCGGGTAACTGGTACTGTAAACATTGTGGTAACCACTACACTACCGTGTGATCGGAATTGAACCCTGGTCACTGGTACTGTAAACATTGTGCTAACCACTACACTACCGTGTGATCGGAATTGAAACCTGGTCACTGGTACTGTAAACATTGTGCTAACCACTACACTACCGTGTGATCGGAATTGAACCCGGGTCACTGGTACCGTAAACATTGTGCTAACCACTACACTACCGTGTGATGGGAATTGAACCCGGGTCACTGGTACTGTAAACATTGTGCTAACCACCACACTACCGTGTGATCGGAATTGAACCCGGGTCACTGGTACTGTAAACATTGTGCTAACCACTACACTACTGTGTGATCGGAATTGAATTCGGGTCACTGGTACTGTAAACACTGTGCTAACCACTACACTACCGTGTGATCGGAATTTGAACCCGGGTCACTGGTACTGTAAACATTGTGCTAACCACTACACTACCGTGTGATGGGAATTGAACCCGGGTCACTGGCACTGTAAACACTGTGCTAACCACTACACTACCGAGTGATGGGAATTGAACCCGGGTCACTGGTACTGTAAACACTGTGCTAACCACTACACTACCGTGTGATGGGAATTGAACCCGGGTCACTGGTACTGTAAACATTGTGCTAACCACTACACTACCGTGTGATGGGAATTGAACCGGGGTCACTGGTATTGTAAACATTGTGCTAACCACTACAGTACCGTGTGATCGGAATCGAACCCGGGTCACTGGTACTGTAAACATTGTGCTAACCACTACACTACTGTGTGATGGGAATCGAACCCGGGTCACTGGTACTGTAAACATTGTGCTAACCACTACAGTACCGTGTGATCAGAATTGAACCCGGGTCACTGGCACTGTAAACACTGTGCTAACCACTACACTACCGTGTGATGGGAATCGAACCCGGGTCACGGGTACTGTAAACACTGTGCTAACCGCTACATTACCGTGTGATGGGAATCGAACCCGGGTCACTGGTACTGTAAACATTGTGCTAACCACTACACTACCGTGTGATGGGAATTGAACCCGGGTCACTGTTACTGTAAACATTGTGCTAACCACTACACTACCGTGTGATGGGAATTGAACCCGGGTCACTGGTACTGTAAACACTGTGCTAACCACTACATTACCGTGTGATGGGAATCGAACCCGGGTCACTGGTACTGTAAACATTGTGCTAACCACTACACTGCCGTGTGATCGGAATTGAACCCGGGTCACAGGTACTGTAAGCATTGTGCTAACCACTACACTACCGTGTGATGGGAATTGAAACCGGGTCACTGGTACTGTAAACATTGTGCTAACCACTACACTACCGTGTGATGGGAATTGAACCCGGGTCACTGGTACTGTAAAGATTGTGCGAACCAGTACACTACCGTGTGATCGGAATTGAACCCGGGTCACAGGTACTGTAAACACTGTGCTAACCACTACACTACCGTGTGATGGGAATTGAACCCGGGTCACTGGTACTGTAAATATTGTGCTAACCACTACAGTACCGTGTGATCGGAATTGAACCCGGGTCACAGGTACTGTAAATACTGTGCTAACCACTACACTACCGTGTGATGAGAATTGAACCCGGGTCGCTGGTACTGTAAACATTGTGCTAACCACTACACTACCGTGTGATGGGAATTGAACCCGGGTCACTGGCAATGTAAACACTGTGCTAACCACTACACTACCGTGTGATGGGAATTGAACCCGGGTCACTGGTACTGTAAACATTGTGCTAAGCACTACACTACCGTGTGACGGGAATTGAACCCGGGTCACTGGTACTGTAAACATTGTGCGAACCACTACACTACCGTGTGATCGGAATTGAACCCGGGTCACAGGTACTGTAAACACTGTGCTAACCACTACACTACCGTGTGATGGGAATTGAACCCGGGTCACTGGTACTGTAAATATTGTGCTAACCACTACACTACCGTGTGATCGGAATTGAACCCGGGTCACAGGTACTGTAAATACTGTGCTAACCACTACACTACCGTGTGATGAGAATTGAACCCGGGTCGCTGGTACTGTAAACATTGTGCTAACCACTACACTACCGTGTGATGGGAATTGAACCCGGGTCACTGGCACTGTAAACACTGTGCTAACCACTACACTACCGTGTGATGGGAATTGAACCGGGGTCACTGGTACTGTAAACATTGTGCTAACCACTACACTACCGTGTGATGGGAATTGAACCCGGGTCACTGGTATTGTAAACATTGTGCTAACCACTACACTACCGTGTGATGGGAATTGAACCGGGGTCACTGGTATTGTAAACATTGTGCTAACCACTACACTACCGTGTGATCGGAATCGAACCCGGGTCACTGGTACTGTAAACATTGTGCTAACCACTACACTACTGTGTGATGGGAATCGAACCCGGGTCACTGGTACTGTAAACACTGTGCTAACCACTACACTACTGCGTGATCGGAATTGAACCCGGGTCACTGGTACTGTAAACACTGTGCTAACCGCTACATTACCATGTGATGGGAATCGAACCCGGGTCACTGGTACTGTAAACATTGTGCTAACCACTACACTACCGTGTGATGGGAATTGAACCCGGGTCACTGTTACTGTAAACATTGTGCTAACCACTACACTACCGTGTGATGGGAATTGAACCCGGGTCACTGGTACTGTAAACACTGTGCTAACCACTATATTACCGTGTGATGGGAATCGAACCCGGGTCACTGGTACTGTAAACATTGTGCTAACCACTATACTGCCGTGTGATCGGAATTGAACCCGGGTCACAGGTACTGTAAACATTGTGCTAACCACTACACTACCGTGTGATGGGAATCGAACCCGGGTCACTGGTACTGTAAACACTGTGCTAACCACTACACTACTGTGTGATGGGAATGGAACCCGGGTCGCTGGTATTGTAAACATTGTGCTAACCACTACACTACCATCTGATGGGAATCGAACCCGGGTAACTGGTACTGTAAACATTGTGGTAACCACTACACTACCGTGTGATCGGAATTGAACCCTGGTCACTGGTACTGTAAACATTGTGCTAACCACTACACTACCGTGAGATCGGAATTGAAACCTGGTCACTGGTACTGTAAACATTGTGCTAACCACTACACTACCGTGTGATCGGAATTGAACCCGGGTCACTGGTACCGTAAACATTGTGCTAACCACTACACTACCGTGTGATGGGAATTGAACCCGGGTCACTGGTACTGTAAACATTGTGCTAACCACCACACTACCGTGTGATCGGAATTGAACCCGGGTCACTGGTACTGTAAACATTGTGCTAACCACTACACTACTGTGTGATCGGAATTGAATTCGGGTCACTGGTACTGTAAACACTGTGCTAACCACTACACTACCGTGTGATCGGAATTTGAACCCGGGTCACTGGTACTGTAAACATTGTGCTAACCACTACACTACCGTGTGATGGGAATTGAACCCGGGTCACTGGCACTGTAAACACTGTGCTAACCACTACACTACCGAGTGATGGGAATTGAACCCGGGTCACTGGTACTGTAAACACTGTGCTAACCACTACACTACCGTGTGATGGGAATTGAACCCGGGTCACTGGTACTGTAAACATTGTGCTAACCACTACACTACCGTGTGATGGGAATTGAACGGGGGTCACTGGTATTGTAAACATTGTGCTAACCACTACAGTACCGTGTGATCGGAATCGAACCCGGGTCACTGGTACTGTAAACATTGTGCTAACCACTACACTACTGTGTGTTGGGAATCGAACCCGGGTCACTGGTACTGTAAACATTGTGCTAACCACTACAGTACCGTGTGATCAGAATTGAACCCGGGTCACTGGCACTGTAAACACTGTGCTAACCACTACACTACCGTGTGATGGGATTCGAACCCGGGTCACGGGTACTGTAAACACTGTGCTAACCGCTACATTACCGTGTGATGGGAATCGAACCCGGGTCACTGGTACTGTAAACATTGTGCTAACCACTACACTACCGTGTGATGGGAATTGAACCCGGGTCACTGTTACTGTAAACATTGTGCTAACCACTACACTACCGTGTGATGGGAATTGAACCCGGGTCACTGGTACTGTAAACACTGTGCTAACCACTACATTACCGTGTGATGGGAATCGAACCCGGGTCACTGGTACTGTAAACATTGTGCTAACCACTACACTGCCGTGTGATCGGAATTGAACCCGGGTCACAGGTACTGTAAGCATTGTGCTAACCACTACACTACCGTGTGATGGGAATTGAAACCGGGTCACTGGTACTGTAAACATTGTGCTAACCACTACACTACCGTGTGATCGGAATTGAACCCGGGTCACTGGTACTGTAAACATTGTGCTAACCAGTACACTACCGTGTGATCGGAATTGAACCCGGGTCACAGGTACTGTAAACACTGTGCTAACCACTACACTACCGTGTGATGGGAATTGAACCCGGGTCACTGGTACTGTAAATATTGTGCTAACCACTACAGTACCGTGTGATCGGAATTGAACCCGGGTCACAGGTACTGTAAATACTGTGCTAACCACTACACTACCGTGTGATGAGAATTGAACCCGGGTCGCTGGTACTGTAAACATTGTGCTAACCACTACACTACCGTGTGATGGGAATTGAACCCGGGTCACTGGCACTGTAAACACTGTGCTAACCACTACACTACCGTGTGATGGGAATTGAACCGGGGTCACTGGTACTGTAAACATTGTGCTAACCACTACACTACCGTGTGATGGGAATTGAACCCGGGTCACTGGTACTGTAAACATTGTGCTAACCACTACACTATCGTGTGATCGGAATTGAACCCGGGACACAGGTACTGTAAACACTGTGCTAACCACTACACTACCGTGTGATGGGAATTGAACCCGGGTCACTGGTACTGTAAATATTGTGCTAACCACTACAGTACCGTGTGATCGGAATTGAACCCGGGTCACAGGTACTGTAAATACTGTGCTAACCACTACACTACCGTGTGATGAGAATTGAACCCGGGTCGCTGGTACTGTAAACATTGTGCTAACCACTACACTACCGTGTGATGGGAATTGAACCCGGGCACTGGCACTGTAAACACTGTGCTAACCACTACACTACCGTGTGATGGGAATTGAACCGGGGTCACTGGTACTGTAAACATTGTGCTAACAACTACACTACCGTGTGATGGGAATTGAACCCGGGTCACTGGTACTGTAAACATTGTGCTAACCACTACACTACCGTGTGATGGGAATTGAACCGGGGTCACTGGTATTGTAAACATTGTGCTAACCACTACACTACCGTGTGATCGGAATCGAACCCGGGTCACTGGTACTGTAAACATTGTGCTAACCACTACACTACCGTGTGATGGGAATTGAACCCGGGTCACTGGTACTGTAAACATTGTGCTAACCACTACACTACTGTGTGATGGGAATCGAACCCGGGTCACTGGTACTGTAAACACTGTGCTAACCACTACACTACTGCGTGATGGGAATCGAACCCGGGTCACGGGTACTGTAAACACTGTGCTAACTGCTACATTACCGTGTGATGGGAATCGAACCCGGGTAACTGGTACTGTAAACATTGTGGTAACCACTACACTACCGTGTGATCGGAATTGAACCCTGGTCACTGGTACTGTAAACATTGTGCTAACCACTACACTACCGTGTGATCGGAATTGAAACCTGGTCACCGGTACTGTAAACATTGTGCTAACCACTACACTACCGTGTGATCGGAATTGAACCCGGGTCACTGGTACCGTAAACATTGTGCTAACCACTACACTACCGTGTGATGGGAATTGAACCCGGGTCACTGGTACTGTAAACATTGTGCTAACCACCACACTACCGTGTGATCGGAATTGAACCCGGGTCACTGGTACTGTAAACATTGTGCTAACCACCACACTACCGTGTGATCGGAATTGAACCCGGGTCACTGGTACTGTAAACATTGTGCTAAGCACTACACTACTGTGTGATCGGAATTGAATTCGGGTCACTGGTACTGTAAATATTGTGCTAACCACTACACTACTGTGTGATCGGAATTGAATTCGGGTCACTGGTACTGTAAACACTGTGCTAACCACTACACTACCGTGTGATCGGAATTTGAACCCGGGTCACTGGTACTGTTAACTCTGTGCTAAGCACTACACTACCGTGTGATGGGAATCGAACCCGGGTCACTGGTACTGTAAATATTGTGCTAACCACTACACTACTGTGTTATGGGAATTGAACCCGGGTCACTGGCACTGTAAACACTGTGCTAACCACTACACTACCGAGTGATGGGAATTGAACCCGGGTCACTGGTACTGTAAACACTGTGCTAACCACTACACTACCGTGTGATGGGAATTGAACCAGGGTCACTGGTATTGTAAACATTGTGCTAACCACTACAGTACCGTGTGATCGGAATCGAACCCGGGTCACTGGTACTGTAAACATTGTGCTAACCACTACAGTACCGTGTGATCAGAATCGAACCCGGGTCACTGGCACTGTAAACACTGTGCTAACCACTACACTACCGCGTGATGGGAATCGAACCCGGGTCACGGGTACTGTAAACATTGTGCTAACCACTACACTACCGCGTGATGGGAATTGAACCCGGGTCACTGGTACTGTAAACATTGTGCTAACCACTACACTACCGTGTGATGGGAATTGAACCCGGGTCACTGTTACTGTAAACATTGTGCTAACCACTACACTACCGTGTGATGGGAATTG
The DNA here is from genome assembly GCF_030144855.1 of Hypanus sabinus. NCBI lineage: Eukaryota > Metazoa > Chordata > Chondrichthyes > Myliobatiformes > Dasyatidae > Hypanus > Hypanus sabinus. Next base: position 157,094 of record NW_026778950.1, on the reverse strand, counting down.
AACCCGGGTCACTGGTACTGTAAACACTGTGCTAACCACTACATTACCGTGTGATGGGAATCGAACCCGGGTCACAGGTACTGTAAACATTGTGCTAACCACTACACTACTGTGTGATGGGAATTGAAACCGGGTCACTGGTACTGTAAACATTGTGCTAACCACTACACTACCGTGTGATCGGAATTGAACCTTGGTCACTGGTACTGTAAACATTGTGCTAACCACTACACTACCGTGTGATCGGAATTGAACCCGGGTCACTGGTACTGTAAACATTGTGCTAACCACTACACTACCGTCGATCGGAATTGAACCCGGGTCACTGGTACTTTAAACACTGTGCTAACCACTACACTACCGTGTGATGTGAATTGAACCCGGGTCACTGGTACTGTAAACATTGTGCTAACCACCACACTACCGTGTGATCGGAATTGAACCCGGGTCACTGGTACTGTAAACATTGTGCTAACCACTACACTACTGTGTGATCGGAATTGAACTCGGGTCACTGGTACTGTAAACACTGTGCTAACCACTACACTACCGTGTGATCGGAATTGAACCCGGGTCACTGGTACTGTAAACATTGTGCTAACCACTACATTACCGTGTGATCGGAATTGAACCCGGGTCACTGGTACTGTAAACATTGTGCTAACCACTACACTACCGTGTGATGGGAATTGAACCCGGGTCACTGGTACTGTAAACATTGTGCTAAGCACTACACTACCGTGTGACGGGAATTGAACCCGGGTCACTGGTACTGTAAACATTGTGCGAACCACTACACTACCGTGTGAACGGAATTGAACCCGGGTCACAGGTACTGTAAACACTGTGCTAACCACTACACTACCGTGTGATGGGAATCGAACCCGGGTCACAGGTACTGTAAACACTGTGCTAACCACTACACTACCGTGTGATGGGAATTGAACCCGGGTCACTGGTACTGTAAATATTGTGCTAACCAGTACACTACCGTGTGATCGGAATTGAACCCGGGTCACAGGTACTGTAAATACTGTGCTAACCACTACACTACCGTGTGATGGGAATTGAACCCGGGTCACTGGTACTGTAAACATTGTGCTAACCACTACACTACCGTGTGATGGGAATTGAACCCGGGTCACTGGCACTGTAAACACTGTGCTAACCACTACACTACCGTGTGATGGGAATTGAACCGGGGTCACTGGTACTGTAAACATTGTGCTAACCACTACACTACCGTGTGATGGGAATTGAACCAGGGTCACTGGTATTGTAAACATTGTGCTAACCACTACACTACCGTGTGATGGGAATTGAACCGGGGTCACTGGTATTGTAAACATTGTGCTAACCACTACACTACCGTGTGATCGGAATCGAACCCGGGTCACTGGTACTGTAAACATTGTGCTAACCACTACACTACTGTGTGATGGGAATCGAACCCGGGTCACTGGTACTGTAAACATTGTGCTAACCACTACAGTACCGTGTGATCAGAATTGAACCCGGGTCACTGGTACTGTAAACATTGTGCTAAGCACTACACTACCGTGTGATGGGTATTGAAACCGGGTCACAGGTACTGTAAACATTGTGCTAACCACTACACTACCGTGTGATGGGAATTGAAACCGGGTCACTGGTACTGTAAACATTGTGCTAACCACTACACTACCGTGTGATGGGAATTGAACGCGGGTCACTGGTACTGTAAACATTGTGCTAACCACTACACTACCGTGTGATGGGAATTGAAACCGGGTCACTGGTACTGTAAACATTGTGCTAACCACTACACTACCGTGTGATCGGAATAGAACCCTGGTCACTGGTACTGTAAACATTGTGCTAACCACTACACTACCGTGTGATCGGAATTGAACCCGGGTCACTGGTACTGTAAACATTGTGCTAACCACTACACTACCGTGTGATGTGAATTGAACCCGGGTCACTGGTACTGTAAACATTGTGCTAACCACCACACTACCGTGTGATCGGAATTGAACCCGGGTCACTGGTACTTAAAACATTGTGCAAACCACTACACTACCGTGTGATCGGAATTTGAACCCGGGTCACTGGTACTGTAAACACTGTGCTAACCACTACACTACCATGTTATGGGAATCGAACCCGGGTCACTGGTATTGTAAACATTGTGCTAACCACTACACTACCGTGTGATGGGAATTGAACCCGGGTCACTGGTACTGTAAACATTGTGCTAAGCACTACACTACCGTGTGATGGGTATTGAAACCGGGTCATAGGTACTGTAAACATTGTGCTAACCACTACACTACCGTGTGATGGGAATTGAAACCGGGTCACTGGTACTGTAAACATTGTGCTAACCACTACACTACCGTGTGATGGGAATTGAACCCGGGTCACTGGTACTGTAAACATTGTGCTAAGCACTACACTACCGTGTGATGGGTATTGAAACCGGGTCACAGGTACTGTAAACATTGTGCTAACCACTACACTACCGTGTGATGGGAATTGAAACCGGGTCACTGGTACTGTAAACATTGTGCTAACCACTACACTACCGTGTGATGGGAATTGAAACCGGGTCACTGGTACTGTAAACATTGTGCTAACCACTACACTACCGTGTGATGGGAATTGAACCCGGGTCACTGGTACTGTAAACATTGTGCTAAGCACTACACTACCGTGTGACGGGAATTGAACCCGGGTCACTGGTACTGTAAACATTGTGCGAACCACTACACTACCGTGTGATCGGAATTGAACCCGGGTCACAGGTACTGTAAACACTGTGCTAACCACTACACTACCGTGTGATGGGAATTGAACCCGGGTCACTGGTACTGTAAATATTGTGCTAACCACTACACTACCGTCTGATCGGAATTGAACCCGGGTCACAGGTACTGTAAATACTGTGCTAACCACTACACTACCGTGTGATGGGAATTGAACCCGGGTCGCTGGTACTGTAAACATTGTGCTTACCACTACACTACCGTGTGATGGGAATTGAACCCGGGTCACTGGCACTGTAAACACTGTGCTAACCACTACACTACCGTGTGATGGGAATTGAACCGGGGTCACTGGTACTGTAAACATTGTGCTAACCACTACAGTACCGTGTGATCGGAATTGAACCCGGGTCACAGGTACAGTAAACACTGTGCTAACCACTACACTACCGTGTGATAGGAATTGAACCCGGGTCACTGGTACTGTAAACATTGTGCTAACCACTACACTACCGTGTGATCGGAATTTGAACCCGGGTCACAGGTACTGTAAACACTGTGCTAACCACTACACTACCGTGTTATGGGAATCGAACCCGGGTCACTGGTACTGTAAACATTGTGCTAACCACTACACTACCGTGTGATGGGAATTGAACCCGGGTCACTGGCACTGTAAACACTGTGCTAACCACTACACTACCGTGTGATGGGAATTGAACCGGGGTCACTGGTACTGTAAACATTGTGCTAACCACTACAGTACCGTGTGATCGGAATTGAACCCGGGTCACAGGTACAGTAAACACTGTGCTAACCACTACACTACCGTGTGATAGGAATTGAACCCGGGTCACTGGTACTGTAAACATTGTGCTAACCACTACACTACCGTGTGATCGGAATTTGAACCCGGGTCACAGGTACTGTAAACACTGTGCTAACCACTACACTACCGTGTTATGGGAATTGAACCCGGGTCACTGGTACTGTAAACATTGTGCTAACCACTACACTACCGTGTGATGGGAATTGAACCCGGGTCACTGGTACTGTAAACATTGTGCTAACCACTACACTACCGTGTGATGGGAATTGAAACCGGGTCACTGGTACTGTAAACATTGTGCTAAGCACTACACTACCGTGTGATGGGAATTGAACCCGGGTCACTGATACTGTAAACATTGTGCTAAGCACTACACTACCGTGTGACGGGAATTGAACCCGGGTCACTGGTACTGTAAACATTGTGCGAACCACTACACTACCGTGTGATCGGAATTGAACCCGGGTCACAGGTACTGTAAACACTGTGCTAACCACTACACTACCGTGTGATGGGAATTGAACCCGGGTCACTGGTACTGTAAACATTGTGCTAACCACTACACTACCGCGTGATCGGAATTGAACCTTGGTCACTGGTACTGTAAACATTGTGCTAACCACTACACTACCGTGTGATCGGAATTGAACCCGGGTCACTGGTACTGTAAACATTGTGCTAACCACTACACTACCGTGTGATCGGAATTGAACCCGGGTCACTGGTACTGTAAACATTGTGCTAACCACTACACTACCGTGTGATCGGAATTGAACCCGGGTCACTGGTACTGTAAACATTGTGCTAACCACTACACTACCGTGTGATGGGAATGGAACCCGGGTCACTGGTACTGTAAACACTGTGCTAACCACTACACTACTGCGTGATGGGAATCGAACCCGGGTCACGGGTACTGTAAACACTGTGCTAACCGCTACATTACCGTGTGATGGGAATCGAACCCGGGTCACTGGTACTGTAAACATTGTGCTAACCACTACACTACCGTGTGATGGGAATTGAACCCGGGTCACTGTTACTGTAAACATTGTGCTAACCACTACACTACCGTGTGATGGGAATTGAACCCGGGTCACTGGTACTGTAAACACTGTGCTAACCACTATATTACCGTGTGATGGGAATCGAACCCGGGTCACTGGTACTGTAAACATTGTGCTAACCACTACACTGCCGTGTGATCGGAATTGAACCCGGGTCACAGGTACTGTAAACATTGTGCTAACCACTACACTACCGTGTGATGGGAATCGAACCCGGGTCACTGGTACTGTAAACACTGTGCTAACCACTACACTACTGTGTGATGGGAATGGAACCCGGGTCGCTGGTATTGTAAACATTGTGCTAACCACTACACTACCATGTGATGGGAATCGAACCCGGGTAACTGGTACTGTAAATATTGTGGTAACCACTACACTACCGTGTGATCGGAATTGAACCCTGGTCACTGGTACTGTAAACATTGTGCTAACCACTACACTACCGTGTGATCGGAATTGAAACCTGGTCACTGGTACTGTAAACATTGTGCTAACCACTACACTACCGTGTGATCGGAATTGAACCCGGGTCACTGGTACCGTAAACATTGTGCTAACCACTACACTACCGTGTGATGGGAATTGAACCCGGGTCACTGGTACTGTAAACATTGTGCTAACCACCACACTACCGTGTGATCGGAATTGAACCCGGGTCACTGGTACTGTAAACATTGTGCTAACCACCACACTACCGTGTGATCGGAATTGAACCCGGGTCACTGGTACTGTAAACATTGTGCTAAGCACTACACTACTGTGTGATCGGAATTGAATTCGGGTCACTGGTACTGTAAACACTGTGCTAACCACTACACTACCGTGTGATCGGAATTTGAACCCGGGTCACTGGTACTGTTAACTCTGTGCTAAGCACTACACTACCGTGTGATGGGAATCGAACCCGGGTCACTGGTACTGTAAATATTGTGCTAACCACTACACTACCGTGTGATCGGAATTGAACCCGGGTCACAGGTACTGTAAATACTGTGCTAACCACTACACTACCGTGTGATGGGAATTGAACCCGGGTCACTGTTACTGTAAACATTGTGCTAACCACTACACTACCGTGTGATGGGAATTGAACCCGGGTCACTGGCACTGTAAACACTGTGCTAACCACTACACTACCGAGTGATGGGAATTGAACCCGGGTCACTGGTACTGTAAACACTGTGCTAACCACTACACTACCGTGTGATGGGAATTGAACCCGGGTCACTGGTACTGTAAACATTGTGCTAACCACTACACTACCGTGTGATGGGAATTGAACCCGGGTCACTGGTATTGTAAACATTGTGCTAACCACTACACTACCGTGTGATGGGAATTGAACCAGGGTCACTGGTATTGTAAACATTGTGCTAACCACTACAGTACCGTGTGATCGGAATCGAACCCGGGTCACTGGTACTGTAAACATTGTGCTAACCACTACAGTACCGTGTGATCAGAATCGAACCCGGGTCACTGGCACTGTAAACACTGTGCTAACCACTACACTACCGCGTGATGGGAATCGAACCCGGGTCACGGGTACTGTAAACATTGTGCTAACAACTACACTACCGCGTGATGGGAATTGAACCCGGGTCACTGGTACTGTAAACATTGTGCTAACCACTACACTACCGTGTGATGGGAATTGAACCCGGGTCACTGTTACTGTAAACATTGTGCTAACCACTACACTACCGTGTGATGGGAATTGAACCCGGGTCACTGGTACTGTAAACACTGTGCTAACCACTACATTACCGTGTGATGGGAATCGAACCCGGGTCACAGGTACTGTAAACATTGTGCTAACCACTACACTACTGTGTGATGGGAATTGAAACCGGGTCACTGGTACTGTAAACATTGTGCTAACCACTACACTACCGTGTGATCGGAATTGAACCTTGGTCACTGGTACTGTAAACATTGTGCTAACCACTACACTACCGTGTGATCGGAATTGAACCCGGGTCACTGGTACTGTAAACATTGTGCTAACCACTACACTACCGTGTGATCGGAATTGAACCCGGGTCACTGGTACTTTAAACACTGTGCTAACCACTACACTACCGTGTGATGTGAATTGAACCCGGGTCACTGGTACTGTAAACATTGTGCTAACCACCACACTACCGTGTGATCGGAATTGAACCCGGGTCACTGGTACTGTAAACATTGTGCTAACCACTACACTACTGTGTGATCGGAATTGAACTCGGGTCACTGGTACTGTAAACACTGTGCTAACCACTACACTACCGTGTGATCGGAATTGAACCCGGGTCACTGGTACTGTAAACATTGTGCTAACCACTACACTACCGTGTGATCGGAATTGAACCCGGGTCACTGGTACTGTAAACATTGTGCTAACCACTACACTACCGTGTGATGGGAATTGAACCCGGGTCACTGTTACTTTAAACATTGTGCTAACCACTACACTACCGTGTGATGGGAATTGAACCCGGGTCACTGGCACTGTAAACACTGTGCTAACCACTACACTACCGAGTGATGGGAATTGAACCCGGGTCACTGGTACTGTAAACATTGTGCTAACCACTACACTACCGTGTGATGGGAATTGAACCCGGGTCACTGGTACTGTAAACATTGTGCTAACCACTACACTACCGTGTGATGGGAATTGAAACCGGGTCACTGGTACTGTAAACATTGTGCTAACCACTACACTACCGTGTGATGGGAATTGAACCCGGGTCACTGATACTGTAAACATTGTGCTAAGCACTACACTACCGTGTGACGGGAATTGAACCCGGGTCACTGGTACTGTAAACATTGTGCGAACCACTACACTACCGTGTGATCGGAATTGAACCCGGGTCACAGGTACTGTAAACACTGTGCTAACCACTACACTACCGTGTGATGGGAATTGAACCCGGGTCACTGGTACTGTAAACATTGTGCTAACCACTACACTACCGTGTGATCGGAATTGAACCTTGGTCACTGGTACTGTAAACATTGTGCTAACCACTACACTACCGTGTGATCGGAATTGAACCCGGGTCACTGGTACTGTAAACATTGTGCTAACCACTACACTACCGTGTGATCGGAATTGAACCCGGGTCACTGGTACTGTAAACATTGTGCTAACCACTACACTACCGTGTGATCGGAATTGAACCCGGGTCACTGGTACTGTAAACATTGTGCTAACCACTACACTACCGTGTGATGGGAATGGAACCCGGGTCACTGGTACTGTAAACACTGTGCTAACCACTACACTACTGCGTGATGGGAATCGAACCCGGGTCACGGGTACTGTAAACACTGTGCTAACCGCTACATTACCGTGTGATGGGAATCGAACCCGGGTCACTGGTACTGTAAACATTGTGCTAACCACTACACTACCGTGTGATGGGAATTGAACCCGGGTCACTGTTACTGTAAACATTGTGCTAACCACTACACTACCGTGTGATGGGAATTGAACCCGGGTCACTGGTACTGTAAACACTGTGCTAACCACTATATTACCGTGTGATGGGAATCGAACCCTGGTCACTGGTACTGTAAACATTGTGCTAACCACTACACTGCCGTGTGATCGGAATTGAACCCGGGTCACAGGTACTGTAAACATTGTGCTAACCACTACACTACCGTGTGATGGGAATCGAACCCGGGTCACTGGTACTGTAAACACTGTGCTAACCACTACACTACTGTGTGATGGGAATGGAACCCGGGTCGCTGGTATTGTAAACATTGTGCTAACCACTACACTACCATGTGATGGGAATCGAACCCGGGTAACTGGTACTGTAAATATTGTGGTAACCACTACACTACCGTGTGATCGGAATTGAACCCTGGTCACTGGTACTGTAAACATTGTGCTAACCACTACACTACCGTGTGATCGGAATTGAAACCTGGTCACTGGTACTGTAAACATTGTGCTAACCACTACACTACCGTGTGATCGGAATTGAACCCGGGTCACTGGTACCGTAAACATTGTGCTAACCACTACACTACCGTGTGATGGGAATTGAACCCGGGTCACTGGTACTGTAAACATTGTGCTAACCACCACACTACCGTGTGATCGGAATTGAACCCGGGTCACTGGTACTGTAAACATTGTGCTAACCACCACACTACCGTGTGATCGGAATTGAACCCGGGTCACTGGTACTGTAAACATTGTGCTAAGCACTACACTACTGTGTGATCGGAATTGAATTCGGGTCACTGGTACTGTAAATATTGTGCTAACCACTACACTACTGTGTGATCGGAATTGAATTCGGGTCACTGGTACTGTAAACACTGTGCTAACCACTACACTACCGTGTGATCGGAATTTGAACCCGGGTCACTGGTACTGTTAACTCTGTGCTAAGCACTACACTACCGTGTGATGGGAATCGAACCCGGGTCACTGGTACTGTAAATATTGTGCTAACCACTACACTACCGTGTGATCGGAATTGAACCCGGGTCACAGGTACTGTAAATACTGTGCTAACCACTACACTACCGTGTGATGGGAATTGAACCCGGGTCACTGTTACTGTAAACATTGTGCTAACCACTACACTACCGTGTGATGGGAATTGAACCCGGGTCACTGGCACTGTAAACACTGTGCTAACCACTACACTACCGAGTGATGGGAATTGAACCCGGGTCACTGGTACTGTAAACACTGTGCTAACCACTACACTACCGTGTGATGGGAATTGAACCCGGGTCACTGGTACTGTAAACATTGTGCTAACCACTACACTACCGTGTGATGGGAATTGAACCCGGGTCACTGGTATTGTAAACATTGTGCTAACCACTACACTACCGTGTGATGGGAATTGAACCAGGGTCACTGGTATTGTAAACATTGTGCTAACCACTACAGTACCGTGTGATCGGAATCGAACCCGGGTCACTGGTACTGTAAACATTGTGCTAACCACTACAGTACCGTGTGATCAGAATCGAACCCGGGTCACTGGCACTGTAAACACTGTGCTAACCACTACACTACCGCGTGATGGGAATCGAACCCGGGTCACGGGTACTGTAAACATTGTGCTAACAACTACACTACCGCGTGATGGGAATTGAACCCGGGTCACTGGTACTGTAAACATTGTGCTAACCACTACACTACCGTGTGATGGGAATTGAACCCGGGTCACTGTTACTGTAAACATTGTGCTAACCACTACACTACCGTGTGATGGGAATTGAACCCGGGTCACTGGTACTGTAAACACTGTGCTAACCACTACATTACCGTGTGATGGGAATCGAACCCGGGTCACAGGTACTGTAAACATTGTGCTAACCACTACACTACTGTGTGATGGGAATTGAAACCGGGTCACTGGTACTGTAAACATTGTGCTAACCACTACACTACCGTGTGATCGGAATTGAACCTTGGTCACTGGTACTGTAAACATTGTGCTAACCACTACACTACCGTGTGATCGGAATTGAACCCGGGTCACTGGTACTGTAAACATTGTGCTAACCACTACACTACCGTGTGATCGGAATTGAACCCGGGTCACTGGTACTTTAAACACTGTGCTAACCACTACACTACCGTGTGATGTGAATTGAACCCGGGTCACTGGTACTGTAAACATTGTGCTAACCACCACACTACCGTGTGATCGGAATTGAACCCGGGTCACTGGTACTGTAAACATTGTGCTAACCACTACACTACTGTGTGATCGGAATTGAACTCGGGTCACTGGTACTGTAAACACTGTGCTAACCACTACACTACCGTGTGATCGGAATTGAACCCGGGTCACTGGTACTGTAAACATTGTGCTAACCACTACACTACCGTGTGATCGGAATTGAACCCGGGTCACTGGTACTGTAAACATTGTGCTAACCACTACACTACCGTGTGATGGGAATTGAACCCGGGTCACTGTTACTTTAAACATTGTGCTAACCACTACACTACCGTGTGATGGGAATTGAACCCGGGTCACTGGCACTGTAAACACTGTGCTAACCACTACACTACCGAGTGATGGGAATTGAACCCGGGTCACTGGTACTGTAAACACTGTGCTAACCACTACACTACCGTGTGATGGGAATTGAACCCGGGTCACTGGTACTGTAAACATTGTGCTAACCACTACACTACCGTGTGATGGGAATTGAACCCGGGTCACTGGTATTGTAAACATTGTGCTAACCACTACACTACCGTGTGATGGGAATTGAACCAGGGTCACTGGTATTGTAAACATTGTGCTAACCACTACAGTACCGTGTGATCGGAATCGAACCCGGGTCACTGGTACTGTAAACATTGTGCTAACCACTACAGTACCGTGTGATCAGAATCGAACCCGGGTCACTGGCACTGTAAACACTGTGCTAACCACTACACTACCGCGTGATGGGAATCGAACCCGGGTCACGGGTACTGTAAACATTGTGCTAACCACTACACTACCGCGTGATGGGAATTGAACCCGGGTCACTGGTACTGTAAACATTGTGCTAACCACTACACTACCGTGTGATGGGAATTGAACCCGGGTCACTGTTACTGTAAACATTGTGCTAACCACTACACTACCGTGTGATGGGAATTGAACCCGGGTCACTGGTACTGTAAACACTGTGCTAACCACTACATTACCGTGTGATGGGAATCGAACCCGGGTCACAGGTACTGTAAACATTGTGCTAACCACTACACTACTGTGTGATGGGAATTGAAACCGGGTCACTGGTACTGTAAACATTGTGCTAACCACTACACTACCGTGTGATCGGAATTGAACCTTGGTCACTGGTACTGTAAACATTGTGCTAACCACTACACTACCGTGTGATCGGAATTGAACCCGGGTCACTGGTACTGTAAACATTGTGCTAACCACTACACTACCGTGTGATCGGAATTGAACCCGGGTCACTGGTACTTTAAACACTGTGCTAACCACTACACTACCGTGTGATGTGAATTGAACCCGGGTCACTGGTACTGTAAACATTGTGCTAACCACCACACTACCGTGTGATCGGAATTGAACCCGGGTCACTGGTACTGTAAACATTGTGCTAACCACTACACTACTGTGTGATCGGAATTGAACTCGGGTCACTGGTACTGTAAACACTGTGCTAACCACTACACTACCGTGTGATCGGAATTGAACCCGGGTCACTGGTACTGTAAACATTGTGCTAACCACTACACTACCGTGTGATCGGAATTGAACCCGGGTCACTGGTACTGTAAACATTGTGCTAACCACTACACTACCGTGTGATGGGAATTGAACCCGGGTCACTGGTACTGTAAACATTGTGCTAAGCACTACACTACCGTGTGACGGGAATTGAACCCGGGTCACTGGTACTGTAAACATTGTGCGAACCACTACACTACCGTGTGAACGGAATTGAACCCGGGTCACAGGTACTGTAAACACTGTGCTAACCACTACACTACCGTGTGATGGGAATCGAACCCGGGTCACAGGTACTGTAAACACTGTGCTAACCACTACACTACCGTGTGATGGGAATTGAACCCGGGTCACTGGTACTGTAAATATTGTGCTAACCAGTACACTACCGCGTGATCGGAATTGAACCCGGGTCACAGGTACTGTAAATACTGTGCTAACCACTACACTACCGTGTGATGGGAATTGAACCCGGGTCACTGGTACTGTAAACATTGTGCTAACCACTACACTACCGTGTGATGGGAATTTAACCCGGGTCACTGGCACTGTAAACACTGTGCTAACCACTACACTACCGTGTGATGGGAATTGAACCGGGGTCACTGGTACTGTAAACATTGTGCTAACCACTACACAACCGTGTGATGGGAATTGAACCCGGGTCACTGGTATTGTAAACATTGTGCTAACCACTACACTACCGTGTGATGGGAATTGAACCGGGGTCACTGGTACTGTAAACATTGTGCTAACCACTACACTACCGTGTGATCGGAATCGAACCCGGGTCACTGGTACTGTAAACATTGTGCTAACCACTACACTACTGTGTGATGGGAATCGAACCCTGGTCACTGGTACTGTAAACATTGTGCTAACCACTACAGTACCGTGTGATCAGAATTGAACCCGGGTCACTGGTACTGTAAACATTGTGCTAAGCACTACACTACCGTGTGATGGGTATTGAAACCGGGTCACAGGTACTGTAAACATTGTGCTAACCACTACACTACCGTGTGATGGGTATTGAAACCGGGTCACAGGTACTGTAAACATTGTGCTAACCACTACACTACCGTGTGATGGGAATTGAAACCGGGTCACTGGTACTGTAAACATTGTGCTAACCACTACACTACCGTGTGATGGGAATTGAACGCGGGTCACTGGTACTGTAAACATTGTGCTAACCACTACACTACCGTGTGATGGGAATTGAAACCGGGTCACTGGTACTGTAAACATTGTGCTAACCACTACACTACCGTGTGATCGGAATAGAACCCTGGTCACTGGTATTGTAAACATTGTGCTAACCACTACACTACCGTGTGATCGGAATTGAACCCGGGTCACTGGTACTGTAAACATTGTGCTAACCACTACACTACCGTGTGATGTGAATTGAACCCGGGTCACTGGTACTGTAAACATTGTGCTAACCACCACACTACCGTGTGATCGGAATTGAACCCGGGTCACTGGTACTGTAAACATTGTGCAAACCACTACACTACCGTGTGATCGGAATTTGAACCCGGGTCACTGGTACTGTAAACACTGTGCTAACCACTACACTACCGTGTTATGGGAATCGAACCCGGGTCACTGGTATTGTAAACACTGTGCTAACCACTACACTACCGTGTGATGGGAATTGAACCCGGGTCACTGGTACTGTAAACATTGTGCTAAGCACTACACTACCCTGTGATGGGTATTGAAACCGGGTCACAGGTACTGTAAACATTGTGCTAACCACTACACTACCGTGTGATGGGAATTGAAACCGGGTCACTGGTACTGTAAACATTGTGCTAACCACTACACTACCGTGTGATGGGAATTGAACCCGGGTCACTGGTACTGTAAACATTGTGCTAAGCACTACACTACCGTGTGACGGGAATTGAACCCGGGTCACTGGTACTGTAAACATTGTGCGAACCACTACACTACCGTGTGATCGGAATTGAACCCGGGTCACAGGTACTGTAAACACTGTGCTAACCACTACACTACCGTGTGATGGGAATTGAACCCGGGTCACTGGTACTGTAAATATTGTGCTAACCACTACACTACCGTCTGATCGGAATTGAACCCGGGTCACAGGTACTGTAAATACTGTGCTAACCACTACACTACCGTGTGATGGGAATTGAACCCGGGTCGCTGGTACTGTAAACATTGTGCTTACCACTACACTACCGTGTGATGGGAATTGAACCCGGGTCACTGGCACTGTAAACACTGTGCTAACCACTACACTACCGTGTGATGGGAATTGAACCGGGGTCACTGGTACTGTAAACATTGTGCTAACCACTACAGTACCGTGTGATCGGAATTGAACCCGGGTCACAGGTACAGTAAACACTGTGCTAACCACTACACTACCGTGTGATAGGAATTGAACCCGGGTCACTGGTACTGTAAACATTGTGCTAACCACTACACTACCGTGTGATCGGAATTTGAACCCGGGTCACAGGTACTGTAAACACTGGGCTAACCACTACACTACCGTGTGATGGGAATTGAACCCGGGTCACAGGTACTGTAAACACTGTGCTAACCACTACACTACCGTGTGATGGGAATCGAACCCGGGTCACTGGTACTGTAAACACTGTGCTAACCACTACACTACCGTGTTATGGGAATCGAACCCGGGTCACTGGTACTGTAAACATTGTGCTAACCACTACACTACCGTGTGATGGGAATTGAACCCGGGTCACTGGCACTGTAAACACTGTGCTAACCACTACACTACCGTGTGATGGGAATTGAACCGGGGTCACTGGTACTGTAAACATTGTGCTAACCACTACAGTACCGTGTGATCGGAATTGAACCCGGGTCACAGGTACAGTAAACACTGTGCTAACCACTACACTACCGTGTGATAGGAATTGAACCCGGGTCACTGGTACTGTAAACATTGTGCTAACCACTACACTACCGTGTGATCGGAATTTGAACCCGGGTCACAGGTACTGTAAACACTGTGCTAACCACTACACTACCGTGTTATGGGAATCGAACCCGGGTCACTGGTACTGTAAACATTGTGCTAACCACTACACTACCGTGTGATGGGAATTGAACCCGGGTCACTGGTACTGTAAACATTGTGCTAACCACTACACTACCGTGTGATGGGAATTGAAACCGGGTCACTGGTACTGTAAACATTGTGCTAACCACTACACTACCGTGTGATGGGAATTGAACCCGGGTCACTGATACTGTAAACATTGTGCTAAGCACTACACTACCGTGTGACGGGAATTGAACCCGGGTCACTGGTACTGTAAACATTGTGCGAACCACTACACTACCGTGTGATCGGAATTGAACCCGGGTCACAGGTACTGTAAACACTGTGCTAACCACTACACTACCGTGTGATGGGAATTGAACCCGGGTCACTGGTACTGTAAATATTGTGCTAACCACTACACTACCGTCTGATCGGAATTGAACCCGGGTCACAGGTACTGTAAATACTGTGCTAACCACTACACTACCGTGTGATGGGAATTGAACCCGGGTCGCTGGTACTGTAAACATTGTGCTTACCACTACACTACCGTGTGATGGGAATTGAACCCGGGTCACTGGCAATGTAAACACTGTGCTAACCACTACACTACCGTGTGATGGGAATTGAACCGGGGTCACTGGTACTGTAAACATTGTGCTAACCACTACACTACCGTGTGATGGGAATTGAACCCGGGTCACTGGTATTGTAAACATTGTGCTAACCACTACACTACTGTGTGATGGGAATCGAACCCGGGTCACTGGTACTGTAAACACTGTGCTAACCACTACACTACTGTGTTATGGGAATCGAACCCGGGTCACTGGTATTGTAAACATTGTGCTAAGCACTACACTACCGTGTGATGGGAATTGAACCCGGGTCACTGGTACTGTAAACATTGTGCTAAGCACTACACTACCGTGTGATGGGTATTGAAACCGGGTCACAGGTACTGTAAACATTGTGCTAACCACTACACTACCGTGTGATGGGAATTGAAACCGGGTCACTGGTACTGTAAACATTGTGCTAACCACTACACTACCGTGTGATGGGAATTGAACCCGGGTCACTGGTACTGTAAACATTGTGCTAAGCACTACACTACCGTGTGACGGGAATTGAACCCGGGTCACTGGTACTGTAAACATTGTGCGAACCACTACACTACCGTGTGATCGGAATTGAACCCGGGTCACAGGTACTGTAAACACTGTGCTAACCACTACACTACCGTGTGATGGGAATTGAACCCGGGTCACTGGTACTGTAAATATTGTGCTAACCACTACACTACCGTCTGATCGGAATTGAACCCGGGTCACAGGTACTGTAAATACTGTGCTAACCACTACACTACCGTGTGATGGGAATTGAACCCGGGTCGCTGGTACTGTAAACATTGTGCTTACCACTACACTACCGTGTGATGGGAATTGAACCCGGGTCACTGGCACTGTAAACACTGTGCTAACCACTACACTACCGTGTGATGGGAATTGAACCGGGGTCACTGGTACTGTAAACATTGTGCTAACCACTACAGTACCGTGTGATCGGAATTGAACCCGGGTCACAGGTACAGTAAACACTGTGCTAACCACTACACTACCGTGTGATAGGAATTGAACCCGGGTCACTGGTACTGTAAACATTGTGCTAACCACTACACTACCGTGTGATCGGAATTTGAACCCGGGTCACAGGTACTGTAAACACTGTGCTAACCACTACACTACCGTGTGATGGGAATTGAACCCGGGTCACAGGTACTGTAAACACTGTGCTAACCACTACACTACCGTGTGATGGGAATCGAACCCGGGTCACTGGTACTGTAAACACTGTGCTAACCACTACACTACCGTGTTATGGGAATCGAACCCGGGTCACTGGTACTGTAAACATTGTGCTAACCACTACACTACCGTGTGATGGGAATTGAACCCGGGTCACTGGCACTGTAAACACTGTGCTAACCACTACACTACCGTGTGATGGGAATTGAACCGGGGTCACTGGTACTGTAAACATTGTGCTAACCACTACAGTACCGTGTGATCGGAATTGAACCCGGGTCACAGGTACAGTAAACACTGTGCTAACCACTACACTACCGTGTGATAGGAATTGAACCCGGGTCACTGGTACTGTAAACATTGTGCTAACCACTACACTACCGTGTGATCGGAATTTGAACCCGGGTCACAGGTACTGAAAACACTGTGCTAACCACTACACTACCGTGTTATGGGAATCGAACCCGGGTCACTGGTACTGTAAACATTGTGCTAACCACTACACTACCGTGTGATGGGAATTGAACCCGGGTCACTGGTACTGTAAACATTGTGCTAACCACTACACTACCGTGTGATGGGAATTGAAACCGGGTCACTGGTACTGTAAACATTGTGCTAACCACTACACTACCGTGTGATGGGAATTGAACCCGGGTCACTGATACTGTAAACATTGTGCTAAGCACTACACTACCGTGTGACGGGAATTGAACCCGGGTCACTGGTACTGTAAACATTGTGCGAACCACTACACTACCGTGTGATCGGAATTGAACCCGGGTCACAGGTACTGTAAACACTGTGCTAACCACTACACTACCGTGTGATGGGAATTGAACCCGGGTCACTGGTACTGTAAATATTGTGCTAACCACTACACTACCGTCTGATCGGAATTGAACCCGGGTCACAGGTACTGTAAATACTGTGCTAACCACTACACTACCGTGTGATGGGAATTGAACCCGGGTCGCTGGTACTGTAAACATTGTGCTTACCACTACACTACCGTGTGATGGGAATTGAACCCGGGTCACTGGCAATGTAAACACTGTGCTAACCACTACACTACCGTGTGATGGGAATTGAACCGGGGTCACTGGTACTGTAAACATTGTGCTAACCACTACACTACCGTGTGATGGGAATTGAACTCGGGTCACTGGTATTGTAAACATTGTGCTAACCACTACACTACTGTGTGATGGGAATCGAACCCGGGTCACTGGTACTGTAAACACTGTGCTAACCACTACACTACTGTGTTATGGGAATCGAACCCGGGTCACTGGTATTGTAAACATTGTGCTAAGCACTACACTACCGTGTGATGGGTATTGAAACCGGGTCACAGGTACTGTAAACATTGTGCTAACCACTACACTACCGTGTGATGGGAATTGAAACCGGGTCACTGGTACTGTAAACATTGTGCTAACCACTACACTACCGTGTGATGGGAATTGAACCCGGGTCACTGGTACTGTAAACATTGTGCTAAGCACTACACTACCGTGTGACGGGAATTGAACCCGGGTCACTGGTACTGTAAACATTGTGCGAACCACTACACTACCGTGTGATCGGAATTGAACCCGGGTCACAGGTACTGTAAACACTGTGCTAACCACTACACTACCGTGTGATGGGAATTGAACCCGGGTCACTGGTACTGTAAATATTGTGCTAACCACTACACTACCATCTGATCGGAATTGAACCCGGGTCACAGGTACTGTACATACTGTGCTAACCACTACACTACCGTGTGATGGGAATTGAACCCGGGTCGCTGGTACTGTAAACATTGTGCTTACCACTACACTACCGTGTGATGGGAATTGAACCCGGGTCACTGGTACTGTAAACATTGTGCTAACCACTACACTACCGTGTGATGGGAATTGAACCCGGGTCACTGGTACTGTAAACATTGTGCTAACCACTACAGTACCGTGTGATGGGAATTGAACCGGGGTCACTGGTACTGTAAACATTGTGCTAACCACCACACTACCGTGTGATCGGAATTGAACCCGGGTCACAGGTACTGTAAACACTGTGCTAACCACTACACTACCGTGTGATAGGAATTGAACCCGGGTCACTGGTACTGTAAACATTGTGCTAACCACTACACTACCGTGTGATCGGAATTTGAACCCGGGTCACAGGTACTGTAAACACTGTGCTAACCACTACACTACCGTGTTATGGGAATCGAACCCGGGTCACTGGTACTGTAAACATTGTGCTAACCACTACACTACCGTGTGATGGGAATTGAACCCGGGTCACTGGTAATGTAAACATTGTGCTAAGCACTACACTACCGTGTGATGGGTATTGAACCCGGGTCACAGGTACAGTAAACACTGTGCTAACCACTACACTACCGTGTGATAGGAATTGAACCCGGGTCACTGGTACTGTAAACATTGTGCTAACCACTACACTACCGTGTGATCGGAATTTGAACCCGAGTCACAGGTACTGTAAACACTGTGCTAACCACTACACTACCGTGTTATGGGAATCGAACCCGGGTCACTGGTACTGTAAACATTGTGCTAACCACTACACTACCGTGTGATGGGAATTGAACCCGGGTCACTGGTACTGTAAACATTGTGCTAAGCACTACACTACCGTGTGATGGGTATTGAAACCGGGTCACAGGTACTGTAAACATTGTGCTAACCACTACACTACCGTGTGATGGGAATTGAAACCGGGTCACTGGTACTGTAAACATTGTGCTAACCACTACACTACCGTGTGATGGGAATTGAACCCGGGTCACTGATACTGTAAACATTGTGCTAAGCACTACACTACCGTGTGACGGGAATTGAACCCGGGTCACTGGTATTGTAAACATTGTGCGAACCACTACACTACCGTGTGATCGGAATTGAACGCGGGTCACAGGTACTGTAAACACTGTGCTAACCACTACACTACCGTGTGATGGGAATTGAACCCGGGTCACTGGTACTGTAAATATTGTGCTAACCACTACACTACCGTCTGATCGGAATTGAACCCGGGTCACAGGTACTGTAAATACTGTGCTAACCACTACACTACCGTGTGATGGGAATTGAACCCGGGTCGCTGGTACTGTAAACATTGTGCTTACCACTACACTACCGTGTGATGGGAATTGAATCCGGGTCACTGGCAATGTAAACACTGTGCTAACCACTACACTACCGTGTGATGGGAATTGAACCGGGGTCACTGGTACTGTAAACATTGTGCTAACCACTACACTACCGTGTGATGGGAATTGAACCCGGGTCACTGGTATTGTAAACATTGTGCTAACCACTACACTACCGTGTGATGGGAATTGAACCGGGGTCACTGGTATTGTAAACATTGTGCTAACCACTACACTACCTTGTGATCGGAATCGAACCCGGGTCACTGGTACTGTAAACATTGTGCTAACCACTACACTACTGTGTGATGGGAATCGAACCCGGGTCACTGGTACTGTAAACACTGTGCTAACCACTACACTACTGTGTTATGGGAATTGAACCCGGGTCACAGGTACTGTAAATACTGTGCTAACCACTACACTACCGTGTGATGGGAATTGAACCCGGGTCGCTGGTACTGTAAACATTGTGCTTACCACTACACTACCGTGTGATGGGAATTGAACCCGGGTCACTGGCACTGTAAACACTGTGCTAACCACTACACTACCGTGTGATGGGAATTGAACCGGGGTCACTGGTACTGTAAACATTGTGCTAACCACTACAGTACCGTGTGATGGGAATTGAACCGGGGTCACTGGTACTGTAAACATTGTGCTAACCACCACACTACCGTGTGATCGGAATTGAACCCGGGTCACAGGTACTGTAAACACTGTGCTAACCACTACACTACCGTGTGATAGGAATTGAACCCGGGTCACTGGTACTGTAAACATTGTGCTAACCACTACACTACCATGTGATCGGAATTTGAACCCGGGTCACAGGTACTGTAAACACTGTGCTAACCACTACACTACCGTGTTATGGGAATCGAACCCGGGTCACTGGTACTGTAAACATTGTGCTAACCACTACACTACCGTGTGATGGGAATTGAACCCGGGTCACTGGTACTGTAAACATTGTGCTAAGCACTACACTACCGTGTGACGGGAATTGAACCCGGGTCACTGGTACTGTAAACATTGTGCGAACCACTACACTACCGTGTGATCGGAATTGAACCCGTGTCACAGGTACTGTAAACACTGTGCTAACCACTACACTACCGTGTGATGGGAATTGAACCCGGGTCACTGGTACTGTAAATATTGTGCTAACCACTACACTACCGTCTGATCGGAATTGAACCCGGGTCACAGGTACTGTAAATACTGTGCTAACCACTACAGTACCGTGTGATCGGAATTGAACCCGGGTCACTGGTACTGTAAATATTGTGCTAACCACTACACTACAGTGTGATCGGAATTGAACCCGGGTCACAGGTACTGTAAATACTGTGCTAACCACTACACTACCGTGTGATGGGAATTGAACCCGGGTCGCTGGTACTGTAAACATTGTGCTTACCACTACACTACCGTGTGATGGGAATTGAACCCGGGTCACTGGCACTGTAAACATTGTGCTTACCACTACACTACCGTGTGATGGGAATTGAACCCGGGTCACTGGCACTGTAAACACTGTGCTAACCACTACACTACCGTGTGATGGGAATTGAACCGGGGTCACTGGTACTGTAAACATTGTGCTAACCACTACACTACCGTGTGATGGGAATTGAACCCGGGTCACTGGTATTGTAAACATTGTGCTAACCACTACACTACCGTGTGATGGGAATTGAACCGGGGTCACTGGTATTGTAAACATTGTGCTAACCACTACACTACCTTGTGATCGGAATCGAATCCGGGTCACTGGTACTGTAAACATTGTGCTAACCACTACACTACTGTGTGATGGGAATCGAACCCGGGTCACCGGTACTGTAAACATTGTGCTAACCACTACAGTACCGTGTGATCAGAATTGAACCCGGGTCACTGGCACTGTAAACACTGTGCTAACCACTACACTACCGTGTGATGGGAATGGAACCCGGGTCGCTGGTATTGTAAACATTGTGCTAACCACTACACTACCGTGTGATGGGAATGGAACCCGGGTCGCTGGTATTGTAAACATTGTGCTAACCACTACACTACCGTGTGATGGGAATCGAACCCGGGTCACTGGTATTGTAAACATTGTGGTAAGCACTACACTACCGTGTGATCGGAATTGAACCCTGGTCACTGGTACTGTAAACATTGTGCTAACCACTACACTACCGTGTGATCGGAATTGAACCCTGGTCACTGGTACTGTAAACATTGTGCTAACCACTACACTACCGTGTGATCGGAATTGAACCCGGGTCACTGGTATTGTAAACATTGTGCTAACCACTACACTACCGTGTGATGTGAATTGAACCCGGGTCACTGGTACTGTAAACATTGTGCTAACCACCACACTACCGTGTGATCGGAATTGAACCCGGGTCACTGGTACTGTAAACATTGTGCTAACCACTACACTACCGTGTGATGGGAATCGAACACGGGTCACTGGTACTGTAAACATTGTGCTAACCACTACACTACCGTGTGATCGGAATTGATCCCGGGTCACTGGTACTGTAAACACTGTGCTAACCACTAAATTACCGTGTGATGGGAATCGAACCCGGGTCACTGGTACTGTAAACACTGTGCTAACCACTACACTACCGTGTGATCGGAATTTGAACCCGGTTCACTGGAACTGTAAACACTGTGCTAACCACTACACTGCCGTGTGATGGGAATCGAACCCGGGTCACTGGTACTGTACATATTGTGCTAACCACTACACTACCGTGTGATGGGAATCGAACCCGGGTCACTGGTACTGTACATATTGTGCTAACCACTACACTACCGTGTGATCGGAATTGAACCCGGGTCACAGGTACTGTAAATACTGTGCTAACCACTACACTACCGTGTGATGGGAATTGAACCTGGGTCACTGGTACTGTAAACATTGTGCTAACCACTACACTACCGTGTGATGGGAATTGAACCCGCGTCACTGGCACTGTAAACACTGTGCTAACCACTACACTACCGAGTGATGGGAATTGAACCCGGGTCACTGGTACTGTAAACACTGTGCTAACCACTACACTACCGTGTGATGGGAATTGAACCCGGGTCACTGGTACTGTAAACATTGTGCTAAGCACTACACTACCGTGTGATGGGTATTGAACCCGGGTCACTGGTACAGTAAACACTGTGCTAACCACTACACTACCGTGTGATCGGAATTTGAACCCGGGTCACTGGTACTGTAAACACTGTGCTAACCACTACACTACCGTGTGATGGGAATGGAACCCGGGTCGCTGGTATTGTAAACATTGTGCTAACCACTACACTACCGTGTGATGGGAATGGAACCCGGGTCACTGGTACTGTAAACATTGTGCTAACCACTACACTACCGTGTGATCGGAATTGAACCCTGGTCACTGGTACTGTAAACATTGTGCTAACCACTACACTACCGTGTGATCGGAATTGAACCCGGTTCACTGGTACCGTAAACATTGTGCGAACCACTACACTACCGTGTGATGGGAATTGAACCCGGGTCACTGGTACTGTAAACATTGTGCTAACCACTACACTACCGTGTGATCGGAATTGAACCCTGGTCACTGGTACTGTAAACATTGTGCTAACCACTACACTACCGTGTGATCGGAATTGAACCCGGGTCACTGGTACTGTAAACATTGTGCTAACCACTACACTACCGTGTGATGTGAATTGAACCCGGGTCACTGGTACTGTAAACATTGTGCTAACCACCACACTACCGTGTGATGGGAATCGAACACGGGTCACTGGTACTGTAAACATTGTGCTAACCAGTACACTACCGTGTGATGGGAATCGAACACGGGTCACTGGTACTGTAAACATTGTGCTAACCACTACACTACCGTGTGATCGGAATTGAACCCGGGTCACTGGTACTGTAAACACCTTGCTCACCACTACACTACCGTGTGATGGGAATTGAACCCGGGTCACTGGTACTGTAAACATTGTGCTAACCACTACACTACCGTGTGATCGGAATTGAACCCGGGTCACTGGTACTGTAAATACTGTGCTAACCACTAAATTACCGTGTGATGGGAATCGAACCCGGGTCACTGGTACTGTAAACACTGTGCTAACCACTACACTACCGTGTGATCGGAATTTGAACCCGGGTCACTGGTACTGTAAACACTGTGCTAACCACTACACTGCCGTGTGATGGGAATCGAACCCGGGTCACTGGTACTGTACATATTGTGCTAACCACTACACTACCGTGTGATGGGAATCGAACCCGGGTCACTGGTACTGTACATATTGTGCTAACCACTACACTACCGTGTGATCGGAATTGAACCCGGGTCACAGGTACTGTAAATACTGTGCTAACCACTACACTACCGAGTGATGGGAATTGAACCCGGGTCACTGGTACTGTAAACACTGTGCTAACCACTACACTACCGAGTGATGGGAATTGAACCCGGGTCACTGGTACTGTAAACACTGTGCTAACCACTACACTACCGTGTGATGGGAATTGAACCCGGGTCACTGGTACTGTAAACATTGTGCTAAGCACTACACTACCGTGTGATGGGTATTGAACCCGGGTCACTGGTACAGTAAACACTGTGCTAACCACTACACTACCGTGTGATCGGAATTTGAACCCGGGTCACTGGTACTGTAAACACTGTGCTTACCACTACATTACCGTGTGATGGGAATCGAACCCGGGTCACTGGTACTGTAAACATTGTGCTAACCACTACACTGCCGTGTGATCGGAATTGAACCCGGGTCACAGGTACTGTAAACATTGTGCTAACCACTACACTACCGTGTGATGGGAATCGAACCCGGGTCACTGGTACTGTAAACACTGTGCTAACCACTACACTACCGTGTGATGGGAATGGAACCCGGGTCGCTGGTATTGTAAACATTGTGCTAACCACTACACTACCGTGTGATGGGAATGGAACCCGGGTCACTGGTACTGTAAACATTGTGCTAACCACTACACTACCGTGTGATCGGAATTGAACCCTGGTCACTGGTACTGTAAACATTGTGCTAACCACTACACTACCGTGTGATCGGAATTGAACCCGGTTCACTGGTACCGTAAACATTGTGCTAACCACTACACTACCGTGTGATGGGAATTGAACCCGGGTCACTGGTACTGTAAACATTGTGCTAACCACCACACTACCGTGTGATCGGAATTGAACCCGGGTCACTGGTACTGTAAGCATAGTGCTAACCACTACACTACTGTGTGATCGGAATTGAATTCGGGTCACTGGTACTGTAAACACTGTGCTAACCACTACACTACCGTGTGATCGGAATTTGAACCCGGGTCACTGGTACTGTTAACACTGTGCTAACCACTACACTACCGTGTGATGGGAATCGAACCCGGGTCACTGGTACTGTAAATATTGTGCTAACCACTACACTACCGTGTGATGGGAATTGAACCCGGGTTACTGGCACTGTAAACACTGTGCTAACCACTACACTACCGTGTGATCGGAATTTGAACCCGGGTCACTGGTACTGTAAACATTGTGTTAACGACTACACTACTGTGTGATGGGAAGCGAATCCGGGTCACTGGTACTGTAAAAATTGTGCTAACCACTACACTACCGTGTGATGGGAATTGAACCCGGGTCACTGGTATTGTAAACATTGTGCTAACCACTACACTACCGTGTGATGGGAATCGAACCCGGGTCACTGGTACTGTAAACATTGTGTTAATCACTACACTACCGTGTGATGGGAATCGAACCCGGGTCACTGGTACTGTAAACATTGTGCTAACCACTACACTACCGTGTGATCGGAATTGAACCCGGGTCACTGGTACTGTAAACATTGTGCTAACCACTACACTACCGTGTGATCGGAATTGAACCCGGGTCACTGGTATTGTAAACATTGTGCTAACCACTACACTACCTGTGATGGGAATCGAACCCGGGTCACTGGTACTGTAAACATTGTTGTAACCACTACACTACCGTGTGATGGGAATTGAACCGGGGTCACTGGTACAGTAAACATTGTGCTAAGCACTACACTACCGTGTGATGGGAATTGAACCCGGGTCACTGGTACTGTAAACATTGTGCTAACCACCACACTACCGTGTGATGGGAATTGAACCCGGGTCACTGTTACTGTAAACATTGTGCTAACCACTACACTACCGTGTGATGGGAATTGAACCCGGGTCACTGGTACTGTAAACACTGTGCTAACCACTACATTAACGTGTGATGGGAATCGAACCCGGGTCACTGGTACTGTAAACATTGTGCTAACCACTACACTGCCGTGTGATCGGAATTGAACCCGGGTCACAGGTACTGTAAACATTGTGCTAACCACTACACTACCGTGTGATGGGAATCGAACCCGGGTCACTGGTACTGTAAACACTGTGCTAACCACTACACTACCGTGTGATGGGAATGGAACCCGGGTCGCTGGTATTGTAAACATTGTGCTAACCACTACACTACCGTGTGATGGGAATCGAACCCGGGTCACTGGTACTGTAAACATTGTGGTAAGCACTACACTACCGTGTGATCGGAATTGAACCCTGGTCACTGGTACTGTAAACATTGTGCTAACCACTACACTACCGTGTGATCGGAATTGAACCCGGGTCACTGGTATTGTAAACATTGTGCTAACCACTACACTACCGTGTGATGTGAATTGAACCCGGGTCACTGGTACTGTAAACATTGTGCTAACCACCACACTACCGTGTGATCGGAATTGAACCCGGGTCACTGGTACTGTAAACATTGTGCTAACCACTACACTACAGAGTGATCGGAATTGAACTCGGGTCACTGGTACTGTAAACACTGTGCTAACCACTAAATTACCGTGTGATGGGAATCGAACCCGGGTCACTGGTACTGTAAACACTGTGCTAACCACTACACTACCGTGTGATGGGAATTGAATTCGGGTCACTGGTACTGTAAACACTGTGCTAACCACTACACTACCGTGTGATCGGAATTTGAACCCGGGTCACTGGTACTGTAAACACTGTGCTAACCACTACACTACCGTGTGATGGGAATCGAACCCGGGTCACTGGTACTGTACATATTGTGGTAACCACTACACTACCGTGTGATCGGAATTGAACCCGGGTCACAGGTACTGTAAATACTGTGCTAATCACTACACTACCGTGTGATGGGAATTGAACCTGGGTCACTGGTACTGTAAACATTCTGCTAACCACTACACTACCGTGTGATGGGAATTGAACCCGCGTCACTGGCACTGTAAACACTGTGCTAACCACTACACTACCGAGTGATGGGAATTGAACCCGGGTCACTGGTACTGTAAACACTGTGCTAACCACTACACTACCGTGTGATGGGAATTGAACCCGGGTCACTGGTACTGTAAACATTGTGCTAAGCACTACACTACCGTGTGATGGGTATTGAAACCGGGTCACTGGTACAGTAAACACTGTGCTAACCACTACACTACCGTGTGATCGGAATTTGAACCCGGGTCACTGGTACTGTAAACACTGTGCTAACCACTACATTACCGTGTGATGGGAATCGAACCCGGGTCACTGGTACTGTAAACATTGTGGTAACCACTACACTGCCGTGTGATCGGAATTGAACCCGGGTCACAGGTACTGTAAAAATTGTGCTAACCACTACACTACCGTGTGATCGGAATTGAACCCTGGTCACTGGTACTGTAAACATTGTGCTAACCACTACACTACCGTGTGATCGGAATTGAACCCGGTTCACTGGTACCGTAAACATTGTGCTAACCACTACACTACCGTGTGATGGGAATTGAACCTGTGTCACTGGTACTGTAAACATTGTGCTAACCACCACACTACCGTGTGATCGCAATTGAACCCGGGTCACTGGTACTGTAAACATTGTGCTAACCACTACACTACTGTGTGATCGGAATTGAATTCGGGTCACTGGTACTGTAAACACTGTGCTAACCACTACACTACCGTGTGATCGGAATTTGAACCCGGGTCACTGGTACTGTTAACACTGTGCTAACCACTACACTACCGTGTGATGGGAATCGAACCCGGGTCACTGGTACTGTAAACATTGTGCTAACCACTACACTACCGTGTGATGAGAATCGAACCCGGGTCACTGGTACTGTAAATATTGTGCTAACCACTACACTACCGTGTGATGGGAATTGAACCCGGGTCACTGGCACTGTAAACACTGTGCTAACCACTACACTACCGTGTGATCGGAATTTGAACCCGGGTCACTGGTACTGTAAATATTGTGTTAACTACTACACTACTGTGTGATGGGAAGCGAATCCGGGTCACTGGTACTGTAAACATTGTGCTAACCACTACACTACCGTGTGATGGGAATTGAACCCGGGTCACTGGTATTGTAAACATTGTGCTAACCACTACACTACCGTGTGATGGGAATCGAACCCGGGTCACTGGTACTGTAAACATTGTGTTAATCACTACACTACCGTGTGATGGGAATCGAACCCGGGTCACTGGTACTGTAAACATTGTTGTAACCACTACACTACCGTGTGATGGGAATTGAACCGGGGTCACTGGTACAGTAAACATTGTGCTAAGCACTACACTACCGTGTGATGGGAATTGAACCCGGGTCACTGGTACTGTAAACATTGTGCTAACCACTACACTACCGTGTGATCGGAATTGAACCCGGGTCACAGGTACTGTAAACACTGTGCTAACCACGACACTACCGTGTGATGGGAATTGAACCCGGGTCACTGGTACAGTAAACATTGTGCTAACCACTACACTACCGTGTGATGGGAATTGAACCCGGGTCACTGGTACTGTAAACATTGTGCTAACCACTACACTACCGCGTAATGGGAATCGAACCGGGGTCACTGGTACTGTAAACATTGTGCTAACCACTACACTACCGTGTGATGGGAATTGAACCCGGGTCACTGGTACTGTAAACATTGTGCTAACCACTACACTACCGCGTAATGGGAATCGAACCCGGGTCACTGGTACAGTAAACATTGTGCTAACCTCTACACTACCGTGTGATGGGAATCGAACCGGGGTCACTGGTACTGTAAACATTGTGCTAACCACTACACTACCGTGTGATGGGAATTGAACCCATGTCACTGGTACTGTGAACATTGTGCTAACCACTACATTACCGTGTGATGGGAATTGAACCGGGGTCACTGGTACTGTGAACATTGTGCTAACCACTACACTACCGTGTGATGGGAATTGAACCCGGGTCACAGGTACTGTAAACATTGTGCTAACCACTACACTACCGTGTGATGGGAATGGAACCCGGGTCACTGGTACTGTAAACATTGTGCTAACCACTACACTACCGTGTGATCGGAATTGAACCAGGGTCACTGGTACTGTAAACATTGTGCTAACCACTACACTACCGTGTGATGGGAATTGAACCCGGGTCACTGGTACTGTAAACATTGTGCTAACCACTACACTACCGTGTGATGGGAATTGAACCCGGGTCACAGGTACTGTAAACATTGTGCTAACCACTACACTACCGTGTGATGGGAATTGAACCCGGGTCACTGGTATTGTAAACATTGTGCTAACCACTACACTACCGTGTGATGGGAATGGAACCCGGGTCACTGGTACTGTAAACACTGTGCTAACCACTACACTACCGTGTGATGGGAATCGAACCCGGGTCACTGGTACTGTAAACATAGTGCTAACCACTGCACTACCGTGTGATGGGAATTGAACCCGGTTCACTGGTACTGTAAACACTGTGCTAACCACTACATTACTGTGTGATGGGAATCGAACCCAGGTCACTGGTACTGTAAACATTGTGCTAACCACTACACTACCGTGTGATAAGAATTGAACCCGGGTCACTGGTACTGTAAACACTGTGCTAACCACTACACTACCGTGTGATGGGAATTGAACCCGGGTCACTGGTACTGTAAACATTGTGCTAAGCACTACACTACCGTGTGATGGGTATTGAAACCGGGTCACTGGTACAGTAAACACTGTGCTATCCACTATACTACCGTGTGATCGGAATTTGAACCCGGGTCACTGGTACTGTAAACACTGTGCTAACCACTACATTACCGTGTGATGGGAATCGAACCCGGGTCACTGGTACTGTAAACATTGTGCTAACCACTACACTGCCGTGTGATCGGAATTGAACCCGGGTCACAGGTACTGTAAACATTGTGCTAACCACTACACTACCGTGTGATGGGAATCGAACCCGGGTCACTGGTACTGTAAACACTGTGCTAACCACTACACTACCGTGTGATGGGAATGGAACCCGGGTCGCTGGTATTGTAAACATTGTGCTAACCACTACACTACCGTGTGATGGGAATGGAACCCGGGTCACTGGTACTGTAAAAATTGTGCTAACCAATACACTACCGTGTGATCGGAATTGAACCCTGGTCACTGGTACTGTAAACATTGTGCTAACCACTACACTACCGTGTGATCGGAATTGAACCCGGTTCACTGGTACCGTAAACATTGTGCTAACCACTACACTACCGTGTGATGGGAATTGAACCCGGGTCACTGGTACTGTAAACATTGTGCTAACCACCACACTACCGTGTGATCGGAATTGAACCCGGGTCACTGGTACTGTAAACATTGTGCTAACCACTACACTACTGTGTGATCGGAATTGAATTCGGGTCACTGGTACTGTAAACACTGTGCTAACCACTACACTACCGTGTGATCGGAATTTGAACCCGGGTCACTGGTACTGTTAACACTGTGCTAACCACTACACTACCGTGTGATGGGAATCGAACCCGGGTCACTGGTACTGTAAACATTGTGCTAACCACTACACTACTGTGTGATCGGAATTGAATTCGGGTCACTGGTACTGTAAACACTGTGCTAACCACTACACTACCGTGTGATGAGAATCGAACCCGGGTCACTGGTACTGTAAATATTGTGCTAACCACTACACTACCGTGTGATGGGAATTGAACCCGGGTCACTGGCACTGTAAACACTGTGCTAACCACTACACTACCGTGTGATCGGAATTTGAACCCGAGTCACTGGTACTGTAAATATTGTGTTAACGACTACACTACTGTGTGATGGGAAGCGAATCCGGGTCACTGGTACTGTAAACATTGTGCTAACCACTACACTACCGTGTGATGGGAATTGCACCCGGGTCACTGGTATTGTAAACATTGTGCTAACCACTACACTACCGTGTGATGGGAATCGAACCCGGGTCACTGGTACTGTAAACATTGTGTTAATCACTACACTACCGTGTGATGGGAATCGAACCCGGGTCACTGGTACTGTAAACATTGTGCTAACCACTACACTACCGTGTGATCGGAATTGAACCCGGGTCACTGGTACTGTAAACATTGTGCTAACCACTACACTACCGTGTGATCGGAATTGAACCCGGGTCACTGGTATTGTAAACATTGTGCTAACCACTACACTACCTGTGATGGGAATCGAACCCGGGTCACTGGTACTGTAAACATTGTTGTAACCACTACACTACCGTGTGATGGGAATTGAACCGGGGTCACTGGTACAGTAAACATTGTGCTAAGCACTACACTACCGTGTGATGGGAATTGAACCCGGGTCACTGGTACTGTAAACATTGTGCTAACCACTACACTACCGTGTGATCGGAATTGAACCCGGGTCACAGGTACTGTAAACACTGTGCTAACCACGACACTACCGTGTGATGGGAATTGAACCCGGGTCACTGGTACAGTAAACATTGTGCTAACCACTACACTACCGTGTGATGGGAATTGAACCCGGGTCACTGGTACTGTAAACATTGTGCTAACCACTACACTACCGCGTAATGGGAATTGAACCCGGGTCACTGGTACTGTAAACATTGTGCTAACCTCTACACTACCGTGTGATGGGAATCGAACCGGGGTCACTGGTACTGTAAACATTGTGCTAACCACTACACTACCGTGTGATGGGAATTGAACCCATGTCACTGGTACTGTGAACATTGTACTAACCACTACACTACCGTGTGATGGGAATTGAACCCGGGTCACTGGTACTGTAAACACTGTGCTAACTACTACACTACCGTGTGATGGGAATTGAACCCGGGTCACTGGTACTGTAAACATTGTGCTAACCACTACACTACCGTGTGATGGGAATGGAACCCGGGTCACTGGTACTGTAAACATTGTGCTAACCACTACACTACCATGTGATGGGAATTGAACCCGGGTCACTGGTATTGTAAACATTGTGCTAACCACTACACTACCGTGTGATGGGAATGGAACCCGGGTCACTGGTACTGTAAACACTGTGCTAACCACTACACTACCGTGTGATGGGAATCGAACCCGGGTCACTGGTACTGTAAACATTGTGCTAACCACTGCACTACCGTGTGATGGGAATTGAACCCGGTTCACTGGTACTGTAAACACTGTGCTAACCACTACATTACCGTGTGATGGGAATCGAACCCGGGTCAATGGTACTGTAAACACTGTGCTAACCACTACACTGCCGTGTGATCGGAATTGAACCCGTGTCACTGGTACTGTAAACACTGTGCTAACCACTACTCTACCGTGTGATGGGAATGGAACCCTGTTCACTGGTATTGTAAACATTGTGCTAACCACTACACTACCTGTGATGGGAATCGAACCCGGGTCACTGGTACTGTAAACATTGTTGTAACCACTACACTACCGTGTGATGGGAATTGAACCCGGGTCACTGGTACTGTAAACATTGTACTAACTACTACAATACCGTGTGATGGGAATTGAACCTGGGTCACTGGTACTGTAAACATTGTGCTAACCACTACACTACCGTGTGATGGGAATTGAACCCGGGTCACTGGTACTGTAGACATTGTGCTAACCACCACACTACCGTGTGATCGGAATTGAACCCGGGTCACTGGTACTGTAAACATTGTGCTAACCACTACACTACTGTGTGATCGGAATTGAATTCGGGTCACTGGTACTGTAAACACTGTGCTAACCACTACACTACCGTGTGATCGGAATTTGAACCCGGGTCACTGGTACTGTAAACACTGTGCTAACCACTACACTACCGTGTGATGGGAATCGAACCCGGGTCACTGGTACTGTACATATTGTGCTAACCACTACACTACCGTGTGATCGGAATTGAACCCGGGTCACAGGTATTGTAAATACTGTGCTAACCACTACACTACCGTGTGATGGGAATTGAACCTGGGTCACTGGTACTGTAAACATTGTGCTAACCACTACACTACCGTGTGATGGGAATTGAACCCGCGTCACTGGCACTGTAAACACTGTGCTAACCACTACACTACCGAGTGATGGGAATTGAACCCGGGTCACTGGTACTGTAAACACTGTGCTAACCACTACACTACCGTGTGATGGGAATTGAACCCGGGTCACTGGTACTGTAAACATTGTGCTAAGCACTACACTACCGTGTGATGGGTATTGAAACCGGGTCACTGGTACAGTAAACACTGTGCTAACCACTACACTACCGTGTGATCGGAATTTGAACCCGGGTCACTGGTACTGTAAACACTGTGCTAACCACTACATTACCGTGTGATGGGAATCGAACCCGGGTCACTGGTACTGTAAACATTGTGCTAACCACTACACTGCCGTGTGATCGGAATTGAACCCGGGTCACAGGTACTGTAAACATTGTGCTAACCACTACACTACCGTGTGATGGGAATCGAACCCGGGTCACTGGTACTGTAAACACTGTGCTAACCACTACACTACCGTGTGATGGGAATGGAACCCGGGTCGCTGGTATTGTAAACATTGTGCTAACCACTACACTACCGTGTGATGGGAATGGAACCCGGGTCACTGGTACTGTAAACATTGTGCTAACCACTACACTACCGTGTGATCGGAATTGAACCCTGGTCACTGGTACTGTAAACATTGTGCTAACCACTACACTACCGTGTGATCGGAATTGAACCCGGTTCACTGGTACCGTAAACATTGTGCTAACCACTACACTACCGTGTGATGGGAATTGAACCCGGGTCACTGGTACTGTAAACATTGTGCTAACCACCACACTACCGTGTGATCGGAATTGAACCCGGGTCACTGGTACTGTAAACACTGTGCTAACCACTACACTACCGTGTGATCGGAATTTGAACCCGGGTCACTGGTACTGTTAACACTGTGCTAACCACTACACTACTGTGTGGTGGGAAGCGAATCCGGGTCACTGGTACTGTAAACATTGTGCTAACCACTACACTACCGTGTGATGGGAATTGAACCCGGGTCACTGGTACTGTAAACACTGTGCTAACCACTACAGTACAGTGTGATGGGAATTGAACCCGGGTCACTGGTATTGTAAACATTGTGCTAACCACTACACTACCGTGTGATGGGAATCGAACCCGGGTCACTGGTATTGTAAACATTGTGTTAATCACTACACTACCGTGTGATGGGAATCGAACCCGGGTCACTGGTACTGTAAACATTGTGCTAACCACTACACTACCGTGTGATCGGAATTGAACCCGGGTCACTGGTACTGTAAACATTGTGCTAACCACTACACTACCGTGTGATCGGAATTGAACCCGGGTCACTGGTATTGTAACCATTGTGCTAACCACTACACTACCTGTGATGGGAATCGAACCCGGGTCACTGGTACTGTAAACATTGTTGTAACCACTACACTACCGTGTGATGGGAATTGAACCGGGGTCACTGGTACAGTAAACATTGTGCTAACCACTACACTACCGTGTGATCGGAATTGAACCCGGGTCACAGGTACTGTAAACACTGTGCTAACCACGACACTACCGTGTGATGGGAATTGAACCCGGGTCACTGGTACAGTAAACATTGTGCTAACCACTACACTACCGTGTGATGGGAATTGAACCCGGGTCACTGGTACTGTAAACATTGTGCTAACCACTACACTACCGCGTAATGGGAATTGAACCCGGGTCACTGGTACTGTAAACATTGTGCTAACCACTACACTACCGTGTGATGGGAATCGAACCGGGGTCACTGGTACTGTAAACATTGTGCTAACCACTACACTACCGTGTGATGGGAATTGAACCCATGTCACTGGTACTGTGAACATTGTGCTAACCACTACACTACCGTGTGATGGGAATTGAACCCGGGTCACTGGTACTGTAAACATTGTGCTAACCACTACACTACCGTGTGATGGGAATCGAACCGGGGTCACTGGTACTGTAAACATTGTGCTAACCACTACACTACCGTGTGATGGGAATTGAACCCGGGTCACTGGTACTGTAAACATTGTGCTAACCACTGCACTACCGTGTGATGGGAATTGAACCCGGTTCACTGGTACTGTAAACATTGTGCTAACCACTACACTACCGTGTGATCGGAATTGATCCCGGGTCACAGGTACTGTAAACACTGTGCTAACCACTACACTACCGTGTGATGGGAATCGAACCCGGGTCAATGGTACTGTAAACACTGTGCTAACCACTACACTGCCGTGTGATCGGAATTGAACCCGGGTCACTGGTACTGTAAACACTGTGCTAACCACTGCACTGCCGTGTGATCGGAATTGAACCCGGGTCACTGGTACTGTAAACACTGTGCTAACCACTACTCTACCGTGTGATGGGAATCGAACCCGGGTCACAGGTACTGTAAATATTGTGCTAACCACTACACTACCGTGTGATGGGAATGGAACCCTGTTCACTGGTATTGTAAACATTGTGCTAACCACTACACTACCTGTGATGGGAATCGAACCCGGGTCACTGGTACTGTAAACATTGTTGTAACCACTACACTACCGTGTGATGGGAATTGAACCCGGGTCACTGGTACTGTAAACATTGTACTAACTACTACAATACCGTGTGATGGGAATTGAACCTGGGTCACTGGTACTGTAAACATTGTGCTAACCACTACACTACCGTGTGATAGGAATTGAACCCAGGTCACTGGTACTGTAAATATTGTACTAACCACTACCCTACCGTGTGATAGGAATTGAACCCAGGTCACTGGTACTGTAAACATTGTACTAACCACTAGACTACCGTGTGATGGGAATTGAACCTGGGTCACTGGTTCTGTAAAAATTGTGCTAACTACTACACTACCCTGTGATGGGAATTGAACCCGGTTCATTGGTACTGTAAACATTGTGCTAACCAGTACACTACCGCGTGATGGGAATTGAACCCGGGTCACTGGTACTGTAAACATTGTGCTAACCTCTACACTACCGTGTGATGGGAATCGAACCGGGGTCACTGGTACTGTAAACATTGTGCTAACCACTACACTACCGCGTGATGGGAATTGAACCCGGGTCACTGGTACTGTAAACATTGTGCTAACCTCTACACTACCGTGTGATGGGAATCGAACCGGGGTCACTGGTACTGTAAACATTGTGCTAACCACTACACTACTGTGTGATGGGAATTGAACCCATGTCACTGGTACTGTGAACATTGTGCTAACCACTACACTACCGTGTGATGGGAATTGAACCCGGGTCACTGGTACTGTAAACATTGTGCTAACCACTACACTACCGTGTGATGGGAATTGAACCCGGGTCACTGGCACTGTAAACACTGTGCTAACCACTACACTACCGTGTGATCGGAATTTGAACCCGGGTCACTGGTACTGTAAACATTGTGTTAACGACTACACTACTGTGTGATGGGAAGCGAATCAGGGTCACTGGTACTGTAAACATTGTGCTAACCACTACACTACCGTGTGATGGGAATTGAACCCGGGTCACTGGTATTGTAAACATTGTGCTAACCACTACACTACCGTGTGATGGGAATCGAACCCGGGTCACTGGTACTGTAAATATTGTGTTAATCACTACACTACCGTGTGATGGGAATCGAACCCGGGTCACAGGTACTGTAAACATTGTGCTAACCACTACACTACCGTGTGATCGGAATTGAACCCGGGTCACTGGTACTGTAAACATTGTGCTAACCACTACACTACCGTGTGATCGGAATTGAACCCGGGTCACTGGTATTGTAAACATTGTGCTAACCACTACACTACCTGTGATGGGAATCGAACCCGGGTCACTGGTTCTGTAAACATTGTTGTAACCACTACACTACCGTGTGATGGGAATTGAACCGGGGTCACTGGTACAGTAAACATTGTGCTAAGCACTACACTACCGTGTGATGGGAATTGAACCCGGGTCACTGGTACTGTAAACATTGTGCTAACCACTACACTACCGTGTGATCGGAATTGAACCCGGGTCACAGGTACTGTAAACACTGTGCTAACCACGACACTACCGTGTGATGGGAATTGAACCCGGGTCACTGGTACAGTAAACATTGTGCTAACCACTACACTACCGTGTGATGGGAATTGAACCCGGGTCACTGGTACTGTAAACATTGTGCTAACCACTACACTACCGCGTAATGGGAATTGAACCCGGGTCACTGGTACTGTAAACATTGTGCTAACCACTACACTACCGTGTGATGGGAATCGAACCGGGGTCACTGGTACTGTAAACATTGTGCTAACCACTACACTACCGTGTGATGGGAATTGAACCCATGTCACTGGTACTGTGAACATTGTGCTAACCACTACACTACCGTGTGATGGGAATTGAACCCGGGTCACTGGTACTGTAAACATTGTGCTAACCACTACACTACCGTGTGATGGGAATCGAACCGGGGTCACTGGTACTGTAAACATTGTGCTAACCACTACACTACCGTGTGATGGGAATTGAACCCGGGTCACTGGTACTGTAAACATTGTGCTAACCACTGCACTACCGTGTGATGGGAATTGAACCCGGTTCACTGGTACTGTAAACATTGTGCTAACCACTACACTACCGTGTGATCGGAATTGATCCCGGGTCACAGGTACTGTAAACACTGTGCTAACCACTACACTACCGTGTGATGGGAATCGAACCCGGGTCAATGGTACTGTAAACACTGTGCTAACCACTACACTGCCGTGTGATCGGAATTGAACCCGGGTCACTGGTACTGTAAACACTGTGCTAACCACTGCACTGCCGTGTGATCGGAATTGAACCCGGGTCACTGGTACTGTAAACACTGTGCTAACCACTACTCTACCGTGTGATGGGAATCGAACCCGGGTCACAGGTACTGTAAATATTGTGCTAACCACTACACTACCGTGTGATGGGAATGGAACCCTGTTCACTGGTATTGTAAACATTGTGCTAACCACTACACTACCTGTGATGGGAATCGAACCCGGGTCACTGGTACTGTAAACATTGTTGTAACCACTACACTACCGTGTGATGGGAATTGAACCCGGGTCACTGGTACTGTAAACATTGTACTAACTACTACAATACCGTGTGATGGGAATTGAACCTGGGTCACTGGTACTGTAAACATTGTGCTAACCACTACACTACCGTGTGATAGGAATTGAACCCAGGTCACTGGTACTGTAAATATTGTACTAACCACTACCCTACCGTGTGATAGGAATTGAACCCAGGTCACTGGTACTGTAAACATTGTACTAACCACTAGACTACCGTGTGATGGGAATTGAACCTGGGTCACTGGTTCTGTAAAAATTGTGCTAACTACTACACTACCCTGTGATGGGAATTGAACCCGGTTCATTGGTACTGTAAACATTGTGCTAACCAGTACACTACCGCGTGATGGGAATTGAACCCGGGTCACTGGTACTGTAAACATTGTGCTAACCTCTACACTACCGTGTGATGGGAATCGAACCGGGGTCACTGGTACTGTAAACATTGTGCTAACCACTACACTACCGCGTGATGGGAATTGAACCCGGGTCACTGGTACTGTAAACATTGTGCTAACCTCTACACTACCGTGTGATGGGAATCGAACCGGGGTCACTGGTACTGTAAACATTGTGCTAACCACTACACTACTGTGTGATGGGAATTGAACCCATGTCACTGGTACTGTGAACATTGTGCTAACCACTACACTACCGTGTGATGGGAATTGAACCCGGGTCACTGGTACTGTAAACATTGTGCTAACCACTACACTACCGTGTGATGGGAATTGAACCCGGGTCACTGGCACTGTAAACACTGTGCTAACCACTACACTACCGTGTGATCGGAATTTGAACCCGGGTCACTGGTACTGTAAACATTGTGTTAACGACTACACTACTGTGTGATGGGAAGCGAATCAGGGTCACTGGTACTGTAAACATTGTGCTAACCACTACACTACCGTGTGATGGGAATTGAACCCGGGTCACTGGTATTGTAAACATTGTGCTAACCACTACACTACCGTGTGATGGGAATCGAACCCGGGTCACTGGTACTGTAAATATTGTGTTAATCACTACACTACCGTGTGATGGGAATCGAACCCGGGTCACAGGTACTGTAAACATTGTGCTAACCACTACACTACCGTGTGATCGGAATTGAACCCGGGTCACTGGTACTGTAAACATTGTGCTAACCACTACACTACCGTGTGATCGGAATTGAACCCGGGTCACTGGTATTGTAAACATTGTGCTAACCACTACACTACCTGTGATGGGAATCGAACCCGGGTCACTGGTTCTGTAAACATTGTTGTAACCACTACACTACCGTGTGATGGGAATTGAACCGGGGTCACTGGTACAGTAAACATTGTGCTAAGCACTACACTACCGTGTGATGGGAATTGAACCCGGGTCACTGGTACAGTAAACATTGTGCTAACCACTACACTACCGTGTGATGGGAATTGAACCCGGGTCACTGGTACTGTAAACATTGTGCTAACCACTACACTACCGCGTAATGGGAATTGAACCCGGGTCACTGGTACTGTAAACATTGTGCTAACCTCTACACTACCGTGTGATGGGAATCGAACCGGGGTCACTGGTACTGTAAACATTGTGCTAACCACTACACTACCGTGTGATGGGAATTGAACCCATGTCACTGGTACTGTGAACATTGTGCTAACCACTACATTACCGTGTGATGGGAATTGAACCCGGGTCACTGGTACTGTAAACATTGTGCTAACCACTACACTACCGTGTGATGGGAATGGAACCCGGGTCACTGGTACTGTAAACATTGTGCTAACCACTACACTACCATGTGATGGGAATTGAACCCGGGTCACTGGTATTGTAAACATTGTGCTAACCACCACACTACCGTGTGATCGGAATTGAACCCGGGTCACTGGTATTGTAAACATTGTGCTAACCACTGCACTACCGTGTGATGGGAATTGAACCCGGTTCACGGGTACTGTAAACACTGTGCTAACCACTACACTACCGTGTGATCGGAATTGAACCTGGGTCACTGGTACTGTAAACACTGTGCTAACCACTACACTACCGTGTGATGGGAATTGAACCCGGGTCACTGGTACTGTAAACATTGTGCTAACTACTACACTACCGTGTGATGGGAATGGAACCCGGGTCACTGGTACTGTAAACATTGTGCTAACCACTACACTACCGTGTGATGGGAATCGAACCCGGGTCACAGGTACTGTAAACACTGTGCTAACCACTACACTACCGTGTGATGGGAATTGAACCCGGGTCACTGGTACTGTAAACATTGTGCTAACCACTACACTACCGTGTGATGGGAATCGAACCCGGGTCACAGGTACTGTAAACACTGTGCTAACCACTACACTACCGTGTGATGGGAATTGAACCCGGGTCACTGGTACTGTAAACATTGTGCTAACCACTACACTACCGTGTGATGGGAATGGAACCCGGGTCACTGGTACTGTAAACATTGTGCTAACCACTGCACTACCGTGTGATGGGAATTGAACCCGGTTCACTGGTACTGTAAACACTGTGCTAACCACTACATTACCGTGTGATGGGAATCGAACCCAGGTCACTGGTACTGTAAACATTGTGCTAACCACTACACTACCGTGTGATAAGAATTGAACCCGGGTCACTGTTACTGTAAACATTGTGCTAACCACTACACTGCCGTGTGATCGGAATTGAACCCGGGTCACTGGTACTGTAAACACTGTGCTAACCACTGCACTGCCGTGTGATCGGAATTGAACCCGGGTCACTGGTACTGTAAACACTGTGCTAACCACTACTCTACCGTGTGATGGGAATCGAACCCGGGTCACAGGTACTGTAAATATTGTGCTAACCACTACACTACCGTGTGATGGGAATGGAACCCTGTTCACTGGTATTGTAAACATTGTGCTAACCACTACACTACCTGTGATGGGAATCGAACCCGGGTCACTGGTACTGTAAACATTGTTGTAACCACTACACTACCGTGTGATGGGAATTGAACCCGGGTCACTGGTACTGTAAACATTGTACTAACTACTACAATACCGTGTGATGGGAATTGAACCTGGGTCACTGGTACTGTAAACATTGTGCTAACCACTACACTACCGTGTGATAGGAATTGAACCCAGGTCACTGGTACTGTAAATATTGTACTAACCACTACCCTACCGTGTGATAGGAATTGAACCCAGGTCACTGGTACTGTAAACATTGTACTAACCACTAGACTACCGTGTGATGGGAATTGAACCTGGGTCACTGGTTCTGTAAAAATTGTGCTAACTACTACACTACCCTGTGATGGGAATTGAACCCGGTTCATTGGTACTGTAAACATTGTGCTAACCAGTACACTACCGCGTGATGGGAATTGAACCCGGGTCACTGGTACTGTAAACATTGTGCTAACCTCTACACTACCGTGTGATGGGAATCGAACCGGGGTCACTGGTACTGTAAACATTGTGCTAACCACTACACTACCGCGTGATGGGAATTGAACCCGGGTCACTGGTACTGTAAACATTGTGCTAACCTCTACACTACCGTGTGATGGGAATCGAACCGGGGTCACTGGTACTGTAAACATTGTGCTAACCACTACACTACTGTGTGATGGGAATTGAACCCATGTCACTGGTACTGTGAACATTGTGCTAACCACTACACTACCGTGTGATGGGAATTGAACCCGGGTCACTGGTACTGTAAACATTGTGCTAACCACTACACTACCGTGTGATGGGAATTGAACCCGGGTCACTGGCACTGTAAACACTGTGCTAACCACTACACTACCGTGTGATCGGAATTTGAACCCGGGTCACTGGTACTGTAAACATTGTGTTAACGACTACACTACTGTGTGATGGGAAGCGAATCCGGGTCACTGGTACTGTAAACATTGTGCTAACCACTACACTACCGTGTGATGGGAATTGAACCCGGGTCACTGGTATTGTAAACATTGTGCTAACCACTACACTACCGTGTGATGGGAATCGAACCCGGGTCACTGGTACTGTAAATATTGTGTTAATCACTACACTACCGTGTGATGGGAATCGAACCCGGGTCACAGGTACTGTAAACATTGTGCTAACCACTACACTACCGTGTGATCGGAATTGAACCCGGGTCACTGGTACTGTAAACATTGTGCTAACCACTACACTACCGTGTGATCGGAATTGAACCCGGGTCACTGGTATTGTAAACATTGTGCTAACCACTACACTACCTGTGATGGGAATCGAACCCGGGTCACTGGTTCTGTAAACATTGTTGTAACCACTACACTACCGTGTGATGGGAATTGAACCGGGGTCACTGGTACAGTAAACATTGTGCTAAGCACTACACTACCGTGTGATGGGAATTGAACCCGGGTCACTGGTACAGTAAACATTGTGCTAACCACTACACTACCGTGTGATGGGAATTGAACCCGGGTCACTGGTACTGTAAACATTGTGCTAACCACTACACTACCGCGTAATGGGAATTGAACCCGGGTCACTGGTACTGTAAACATTGTGCTAACCTCTACACTACCGTGTGATGGGAATCGAACCGGGGTCACTGGTACTGTAAACATTGTGCTAACCACTACACTACCGTGTGATGGGAATTGAACCCGGGTCACTGGTACTGTAAACATTGTGCTAACCACTACACTACCGTGTGATGGGAATGGAACCCGGGTCACTGGTACTGTAAACATTGTGCTAACCACTACACTACCATGTGATGGGAATTGAACCCGGGTCACTGGTATTGTAAACATTGTGCTAACCACTACACTACCGTGTGATGGGAATGGAACCCGGGTCACTGGTACTGTAAACACTGTGCTAACCACTACACTACCGTGTGATGGGAATCGAACCCGGGTCACTGGTACTGTAAACATTGTGCTAACCACTGCACTACCGTGTGATGGGAATTGAACCCGGTTCACTGGTACTGTAAACACTGTGCTAACCACTACATTACCGTGTGATGGGAATCGAACCCAGGTCACTGGTACTGTAAACATTGTGCTAACTACTACACTACCGTGTGATAAGAATTGAACCCGGGTCACTGTTACTGTAAACATTGTGCTAACCACTACACTACCGTGTGATCGGAATTGATCCCGGGTCACAGGTACTGTAAACACTGTGCTAACCACTACACTACCGTGTGATGGGAATCGAACCCGGGTCAATGGTACTGTAAACACTGTGCTAACCACTACACTGCCGTGTGATCGGAATTGAACCCGGGTCACTGGTACTGTAAACACTGTGCTAACCACTGCACTGCCGTGTGATCGGAATTGAACCCGGGTCACTGGTACTGTAAACACTGTGCTAACCACTACTCTACCGTGTGATGGGAATGGAACCCTGTTCACTGGTATTGTAAACATTGTGCTAACCACTACACTACCTGTGATGGGAATCGAACCCGGGTCACT
The DNA here is from genome assembly GCF_030144855.1 of Hypanus sabinus. NCBI lineage: Eukaryota > Metazoa > Chordata > Chondrichthyes > Myliobatiformes > Dasyatidae > Hypanus > Hypanus sabinus. The sequence continues at coordinate 113,150 of NW_026778950.1, read as the reverse complement.
GGTACTGTAAACATTGTTGTAACCACTACACTACCGTGTGATGGGAATTGAACCCGGGTCACTGGTACTGTAAACATTGTACTAACTACTACAATACCGTGTGATGGGAATTGAACCTGGGTCACTGGTACTGTAAACATTGTGCTAACCACTACACTACCGTGTGATAGGAATTGAACCCAGGTCACTGGTACTGTAAATATTGTACTAACCACTACCCTACCGTGTGATAGGAATTGAACCCAGGTCACTGGTACTGTAAACATTGTACTAACCACTAGAGTACCGTGTGATGGGAATTGAACCTGGGTCACTGGTTCTGTAAAAATTGTGCTAACTACTACACTACCCTGTGATGGGAATTGAACCCGGTTCATTGGTACTGTAAACATTGTGCTAACCAGTACACTACCGCGTGATGGGAATTGAACCCGGGTCACTGGTACTGTAAACATTGTGCTAACCTCTACACTACCGTGTGATGGGAATCGAACCGGGGTCACTGGTACTGTAAACATTGTGCTAACCACTACACTACCGTGTGATGGGAATTGAACACATGTCACTGGTACTGTGAACATTGTGCTAACCACTACACTACCGTGTGATGGGAATTGAACCCGGGTCACTGGTACTGTAAACATTGTGCTAACCACTACACTACCGTGTGATGGGAATTGAACCCGGGTCACTGGTACTGTAAACATTGTGCTAACCACTACACTACCGTGTGATGGGAATGGAACCCGGGTCACTGGTACTGTAAACATTGTGCTAACCACTACACTACCGTGTGATGGGAATTGAACCCGGGTCACTGGTATTGTAAACATTGTGCTAACCACTACACTACCGTGTGATGGGAATCGAACCCGGGTCACAGGTACTGTAAACATTGTGCTAACCACTACACTACCGTGTGATGGGAATTGAACCCGGGTCACTGGTACTGTAAACATTGTGCTAACCACTACACTACCGTGTGATGGGAATCGAACCCGGTTCACTGGTACTGTAAACATTGTGCTAACCGCTACAGCACCGTGTGATCAGAATTGAACCCGGGTCACTGGTACTGTAAACACTGTGCTAACCACTACATTACCGTGTGATGGGAATCGAACCCAGGTCACTGGTACTGTAAACATTGTGCTAATCACTACACTACCGTGTGATGGGAATCGAACCCGGGTTACTGGTAGTGTAAACATTGTTGTAACCACTACACTACCGTGTGATGGGAATTGAACCGGGGTCACTGGTACAGTAAACATTGTGCTAAGCACTACACTACCGTGTGATGGGAATTGAACCTGGGTCACTGGTACTGTAAACATTGTGCTAACCACTACACTACCGTGTGATCGGAATTGAACCCGGGTCACAGGTACTGTAAACACTGTGCTAACCACGACACTACCGTGTGATGGGAATTGAACCCGGGTCACTGGTACAGTAAACATTGTGCTAACCACTACACTACCGTGTGATGGGAATTGAACCCGGGTCACTGGTACTGTAAACATTGTGCTAACCACTACACTACCGTGTGATCGGAATTGAACCCGGGTCACAGGTACTGTAAACACTGTGCTAACCACTACACTACCGTGTGATGGGAATTGAACGCGGGTCACTGGTACTGTAAATATTGTGCTAACCACTACACTACCGTGTGATGGGAATTGAACCCGGGTCACTGGTACTGTAAACATTGTGCTAACCACTACACTACCGTGTGATGGGAATTGAACCCGGGTCACTGGTACTGTAAACATTGTGCTAACCACTACACTACCGTGTGATGGGAATTGAACCCGGGTCACTGGTACTGTAAACATTGTGCTAACCACTACACTACTGTGTGATCGGAATTGAACCCGGGTCACTGGTACTGTAAACACTGTGCTAACCACTACACTACCGTGTGATCGGAATTGAACCCGGGTCACTGGTACTGTAAACATTGTGCTAACCACTACACTACCGTGTGATGGGAATTGAACCCGTGTCACTGGTACTGTAAACATTGTGCTAACCACTGCACTACCGTGTGATGGGAATTGAACCCGGGTCACTGGTACTGTAAACATTGTGCTAACCACTACACTACCGTGTGATGGGAATTGAACCCGGGTCACTGGTACTGTAAACATTGTGCTAACCACTACACTACTGTGTGATCGGAATTGAACCCGGGTCACTGGTACTGTAAACATTGTGCTAACCACTACACTACCGTGTGATCGGAATTCAACCCGGGTCACTGGTACTGTAAACATTGTGCTAACCACTACACTACCGTGTGATGGGAATTGAACCCGGGTCACTGGTACTGTAAATATTGTGCTAACCAGTTCACTACTGTGTGATCGGAATTGAACCCGGGTCACTGGTACTGTAAACAGTGTGCTAACCACTACACTACCGTGTGATGGGAATTGAACCCGGGTCACTGGTACTGTAAACATTGTGCTAACCACTACACTACCGTGTGATGGGAATTGAACCAGGGTCACTGGTACTGTAAACATTGTGCTAACCACTACACTACCGTGTGATGGGAATGGAACCCGGGTCACTGGTACTGTAAACATTGTGCTAACCACTACACTACCGTGTGATGGGAATTGAACCCGGGTCACTGGTACTGTAAACATTGTGCTAACCAGTACACTACTGTGTGATGGGAATCGAACCCGGGTCACTGGTACTGTAAACATTTTGCTAACCACTACACTACCGTGTGATGGGAATCGAACCCGGGTCACTGGTACTGTAAACATTGTGCTAACCACTACACTACCGTGTGATGGGAATTGAACCCGGGTCACTGGTACTGTAAACATTGTGCTAACCACTACACTACCGTGTGATGGGAATTGAACCCGGGTCACTGGTACTGTAAACATTGTGCTAACCACTACACTACCGTGTGATGTGAATTGAACCCGGGTCACTGGTACTGTGACCCCTAGATTAGAGGACCAAAACTGCACACAATATTCTAGGTGCCGTAACAGTGATGCTGTTTGTTTTTCCTGGTTTGCCTCCCTCTGGATGCTGCAGTTTTCTTCACACTCACATTCATTCCTGACTGTCACACAGTCGCGTCTCTCTGAGCTGTTTCCATTGATACTGCAATTTCAACTGCTCTTTTAAATCTGAGTAATGCTTCAGTCCGGAGACATTTTTGAATGCCTACTTGTAACTTTCCCCAAACTCAGTACATCATTAACCCCATACTGAAAATGGACTCCCCGTCCTTTCGATTCCGCTTATGAATCCAAAAGCACTGCGCAATCAGCAATGTTCCTTCACTACTTTCATGAGATCAGCAAACCTAATTTCAGCTGGTTTGGTTGGATCTGTTACTTTTCTAAGCAATCTGTTTGCTTTTCCACCTATTACAGCAAAATTAGTACTTGTTTCTCATTGGCTATTTCACTCGCTTTAAAAGACTGCTCCTGCTGAGGAATCAAATTCATGAATGTTGCAGAAGTAGCCATAAAATAAATCACAATTTTTTATGATTGTTATCACCCGATACTCGTTGTTTATGAACTTGTGAATTCTTCTGTTCCTGCTTTTTTAACTTGATTATCTCTGCACGTGCTGTGCTTTTTAAAAACTCAACTCTTTCTCACTCCCTTCTTTTTTAACTCGAGCACCTTGATGTGCTTCAACAGGTTGGTTCATCTTAAAAATACCTCATCACCACTGTTATGTTTTGTAACTTCAGAACATTAAACTAATTAAGAGGAAAAGTTGGAGAGTCTGAAATGTGAGTCTAGCTTAGTTTTTTTTAAGTGAGCTGCCCACCTATCACATGGCAACAATTCAGGTATTTTTACATATAACTATAATGAATTATATAAACAACAAAGAATGCTTGAAGAAAGACCATGATACCCCAAGTCATATAACAGGGCACATAATGATGATGACGATATAGTTGCTTTACTAAGTTATTAATGAACTTAAACATGATACATATAATTCTAACCGTAATTTATAGTTTAAAAAGAATTAATATATTTCAATATACTGCCCCCACAAAACAACAAATTTCACAACATATGCCAGTGATTTTAAACCTGATTTTGGGAATGGGGTGGGATTGCAAATATAGCGTGGCGCTAATAAGTTATAAACTGGGACATTGAAGGAAGGATATCTTAATTGCAATATAACCCATTGGATTATGATGTTTGCGATTTCAACGTCGCACGATGTGAGGGTCATTATTGTCTCCACACTTACCGAGTGTGTCGAGAGGTTGGCGTTCAAGAGGGGTCGGCTGGGTGTTTCGAAATTCTGCAATCGAAAACGCCTTTATGTGGCTGTGCTTCCGTCCGTGCCCCAAAGTCCGGCGGTCCGTCCACCTGTGCGCCGAGACCCACCCTGCCAAGAGCGCATGCGCGCCAGCCGCCGCCCTGTTCACCTGTCCGCTGATGGAGGTGGGGCGCTTTCTTGATCGCGGTGCCTGCTGGGGGATGCGCGCCACCATCGGCTGCATGCTATTATTGTTCTTCGGGTTTGCAAGGCACCCTTAGTGATGGATGCCACTTTCTTGCGGCACCGCCTCTCGAAGGTGTTCTCGATGGTGGCGGGGGTTGTGCCCGTAATGTCTAACCACCCCCACAGCCGCAGCCTCGCGATCCTGTGAGTTGGACCCCATACCGGGCGGAGATCCAACCAGGCAGATTATTCTCCTTTGTACAGCAATAGAAGTCCGTAACAGGCATTAGTGGCATATGAAGTCAGGAGTATCCCTCATTAAAGGCCTTCACCACTTACGACATGCCCTCTTCTCATTGCTACCATCAGGGAGGAGGTACAGGAGCCTGAAGACTCACACTCAACATTTTAGGAACAGTTTCTTACCTACAGCCGTAAGATTTCTGAACAGACTATGAACATCACCTCTCTATTCTGCATTACTTATTTATATTTTTATATATTTCTTTTTGTAATTTTAATGTTTTGCACTCTTCTGCTGCCACAAAACAACACATTTCATAATGCACGTCAGTGACAATAAACCTGATTTTGATTCTGACTATTAAAGTAGCTCCTATAACATGTGGACAGTGCCTCCTTTCTGTGTGGATACATCTTGCTGCCAAATAATTAAAGAACACACGACCCTGTTAGACATTGGTAATGTGAAATGCCACAAATCTGGTTCACTAGTTTATTAGTGAGACTGAAGGCATGGGGAGCTTGGTCACAGTAAGGACCAGGCCTCAAGCACCTCAGTGAGACCTGGCACAGATTGGGGGACCACTTCGTCGAGCACCTCCACTCCGTCCACCACAACAGACAGGATCTCCCGGTTGCCACCCACTTCAACTCTGCTTCAAATTCCCATTTGGATATGTGCATACTGGCCTCCTCTACTGCCATGATGAGGCAAAACTTAAGTTGGAGGAGCAACACCTCATCTACTGTCTGGGCAGTCTCCAGCCCCTTGGCATGAACAGTGAATTCTCCAACTTCTGGTAATTCCCACCCCTCCCTTCCCCCATCCCAGTTTCACTCTGCCTCCTCCTCCAGCTGCCTATCACCTCTCTCATGATTCTGCCTTCTTCTATTACTCATTCCCCTTACATTCCTTCCTCACCTTTCCGCCTATCCCCTCCCTGCTTCCCCTCCCCTACCCTTGATCTTTCCCCTTACTGGATTAGCACCTGGCACCTACCAGCCTTCTCCTTCCCATCCTCCCCCACCTTCTTTATAGGGCCCCTGCCCCCTCCCTCTTCAGTCCTGATGAAGGTTCTCGGCCTGAATCGTAGACCGCTCGTTTCCACGAATGCTGCCCGACCTGCTGAGTTCCTCCAGCGTGTTGCTTTGACCCCAGGCCTCAGGCTGCTGTGCCACCTGTTTGAAGCTGTCCGGGAGAGTGGTACTCCATCCACGCTGCCCTCTAGTGTCACTCAGCAGAAGACATCACTGCCAGACTGCTGCAACCTTCATGGACTCTGGGACGTGGGTGACTATATTTGTGCTGCACGTGTCCTGTGCTGTTTGTGCACTTTGACCGTGGAGGAACGCTGTTTCGTATAGCTCTATTAGTGAGTACTCACGACAATTAAACAAGGAACAGGATAGTTTCAATCTGTGGAAGTTTGTTGTTGTTTGGTGACAAGCTGAATTACTTGCAGCTGTGCTCACAGGCCTACGGCTTCAGTGATACAACATGGAACAGTCGCACACAGGATCAGTCCCATCAGCTGTGCTCACAGGCCTACGGCTTCAGTGATACAACATGGAACAGTCGCACACAGGATCAGTCCCATCAGCTGTGCTCACAGGCCTACGGCTTCAGTGATACAACATGGAACAGTCGCACACAGGATCAGTCCCATCAGCTGTGCTCACAGGCCTACGGCTTCAGTGATACAACATGGAACAGTCGCACACAGGATCAGTCCCATCAGCTGTGCTCACAGGCCTACGGCTTCAGTGATACAACATGGAACAGTCGCACACAGGATCAGTCCCATCAGCAAATAAATTAGTGATGAATCCCCTCTGCCTTCCATTTTCCTCACATTCATGAACCTACCTAGCCAGCTCTTAAAAGTCTCGAACAGTTCGGCCTCGACCATCCCTCTCTGTGTCATAGAACTTGCCCTCACATCGCCTTTTAAATTACCCCCTCTCACCTTAAATACCTCTAGTATTAGACATTTCCTTCCCATCCCCTCTTCCCCCTCCCCATCCCTCCTGTCCTTCCTTCTCTGCCACCTATCCCTCCTCTCCCTCCACTGCCCCTCTTTCCCCATTTTGTCCCCTGTCTCCACCCCTCCCCCTCACTCTCTCTATCACTTTGTTCCCCTCCCTCACTCTCCCTCTCTCGCTCTCCCAGTGCCTCTCACTCTGGGTCTTTGTTAGGCTGACAGATGCTGCACAACACTGTCCCATTTGTTTTGTTGTCAATAACAAAGGGAAGTTCCCATGAGGAGCAGGTGATTCATCAAAACAAACCCCACACCCTCTCCTCATCCCACTCCCTCTGTGTGTGTGTGTGTCTCTCTCTCTCACTCTCCCTCATGCTTTCTCACTCTCACTCACACCCTCTCTCTCACTCCCTCTGTCTCTCTCTCACTCCCTCTCTCACTCTCTTGCTCTCCCTCTCACTCTCTTGCTCTCTGTCCCTCTCTTTGTCTCTCTCTCCGACAGTGTGTCTCTCTCTCACTCTCCCTCTCATGCTCTCCCTCTCCCTCATGCTCTCTCTCATTTACCCATCACTTCTCTCTCACTCCATCTTTCTCTCCCTCCCCTCTCTCCCTGTGTCCTCCACTCCACCAGCCTACTCCCCACTGTTGTTCTTCACCCATTCCCTTTCTCCACTCTCCCCTCCTCATCCCACCCCTCCCCATCTCTCAATGACAGGTTACATCGAGGTTACATCGGGTTTATTAACACTGTTATTTCTGTATTTATTGAGATACAGTGCAGAACAGGTACTTCCGACCCTCCAGCCATGCCGCCCAGAATCCTGATTTAATCCCAGCATTACAACGGGACAATTTACAGTGAAACAATGCACCTTCCAACATGACTGTGGGAGGAAACCAGAGCACCCGGAGGAAACCCACGCGATCACAGGGAGAACGTACAAACTTCTGACAAACTAGAATTGAACCCGGGTCACTGGTACTGTAAACATTGTGCTAACCACTACACTACCGTGTGATGGGAATTGAACCCGGGTCACTGGTACTGTAAACATTGTGCTAACCACTACACTACCGTGTGATGGGAATTGAACCCGGGTCACTGGTACTGTAAACATTGTGCTAACCACTACACTATCGTGTGATGGGAATTGAACCCGGGTCATTGGTACTGTAAACATTGTGCTAACCACTACACTACCGTGTGATGGGAATTGAACCCGGGTCACTGGTACTGTAAACATTGTGCTAACCACTACACTACCGTGTGATGAGAATTGAACCCGGGTCACTGGTACTGTAAACATTGTGCTAACCACTACACTACCGTGTGATCAGAATTGAACCCGGGTCACTGGTACTGTAAACATTGTGCTAACCACTACACTACCGTGTGATGGGAATCGAACCCAGGTCACTGGTACAGTAAACGTTGTGCTAACCAGTACACTACCGTGTGATGGGAATTGAACCCGGGTGACTGGTACTGTAAACATTGTGCTAACCACTACACTACCGTGTGATGGGAATCGAACCCGGGTCACTGGTACTGTAAACATTGTGCTAACCACTACACTACCGTGTGATGGGAATTGAACCCGGGTCACTGGTACTGTAAACATTGTGCTAACCACTACAGTACCGTGTGATGGAAATCGAACCCGGGTCACTGGTATTGTAAACATTGTGCTAACCACTACACTACCGTGTGATGGGAATCGAACCAGGGTCACTGGTACTGTAAACATTGTCCTAACCACTACACTACCCTGTGATGGGAATTGAACCTGGGTCACAGGTACTGTAAGCATTGTATTAACCGGTACACTACCGTGTGATGGGAATTGAACCCGGGTCACTGGTACTGTAAATATTGTGCTAACCACTACACTACCGTGTGATGGGAATTGAACCCGGGTCACTGGTACTGTAAACATTGTGCTAACCACTACACTACCGTGTGATAGGAATCGAACCCGGGTCACTGGTACTGTAAACATTGTGCTAACCACTACACTACCGTGTGATGGGAATTGAACCCGGGTCACTGGTACTGTAAACATTGTGCTAACCACTACACTACCGTGTGATGGGAATCGAACCCGGGTCACTGTTACTGTAAACACTGTGCTAACCACTACACTACCGTGTGATGGGAATTGAACCAGGGTCACTGGTACTGTAAACATTGTGCTAACCACTACACTACCGTGTGATGGGAATCGAACCCGGGTCACTGTTACTGTAAACACTGTGCTAACCACTACACTACCGTGTGATGGGAATTGAACCAGGGTCACTGGTACTGTAAACATTGTGCTAACCACTACACTGCCGTGTGATGGGAATTGAACCCGGGTCACTGGTACTGTAAACACTGTGCTAACCACTACACTACCGTGTGATGGGAATTGAACCAGGGTCACTGGTACTGTAAACATTGTGCTAACCACTACACTGCCGTGTGATGGGAATTGAACCCGGGTCACTGGTACTGTAAACATTGTGCTAACCACTACACTACCGTGTGATGGGAATTGAACCCGGGTCACTGGTACTGTAAACACTGTGCTAACCACTACACTACCGTGTGATGGGAATTGAACCAGGGTCACTGGTACTGTAAACATTGTGCTAACCACTACACTACCTTCTGGCAACACTGCAGTGCAAGAGATTAAAAAATTGATAAAATAGTTGACTTTGGTTCAAGCACATTCAGGAATGTGTGGGCGGAGTGGAGGAAGTTCTTCCCGAAACATTGAGTCTGAGCCTTCAAGCTGACAGTAGCAATGAGGACAGGGCGTGTCCATACTGATCGTTGCCGGCTTTGTTGGAAAGTTGAGTGCCCCGCTGGAACTGGCGCAGGAACACAGCAGACTCAATGAGAGACAGCTTCCTGATGGACTGGCTGCGTCCACTACAGTCAGTGGTTCAGGCTTTTCCTCTTACAAACTTCCACTTTGCTTTACACATTTTAGGTTCGACCAAGGAGGAATGAAATTTAACTCTTTCCTTACAGTAGGAATGTCAGAAGCTGCAGAGAGTAGTGGCCTCAGCCCAGGACTTTCCTTCTCACTGCCACTGCCTCAAGAAGGAACATCCACTCTCAAAGACATCCACCATCTTCCCCCAGCTCTGGGACCAGTTCCCTTCCATCAGTCTGTCTGTCTTTCTCTCTGTTTGTTTTGTTTCTTGTAAAAATTGATTATATATTTTAATTGAATATACTGTATGTGTATATATATATATATATATATATATATATACACGTTGAGCACATCCACACAGAAAGTTATTTCAGGACAGCAGCATCCATCATCAGGGACCCCACTGCCAGGACGGACAATCCCCTTACTGACACTTCTCTACTGGGAAGGTACAGGACACACCACCAGGTTCAGGAACTGTTGTTACCCCTCAACCATCAGGAAGGAAATTCATGAGCCTCAGGACCCACACCACCAGGTTCAGGAACAGTTATTACCCCTCAGCCATCAGGAAGGAAATACAGGAGCCTCAGGACCCACACCACCAGGTTCAGGAACAGTTATTACCCCTCAGCCATCAGGAAGGAGGTACAGGAGCCTCAGGTTCCACACCACCAGGTTCAGGACCAGTTATTACCCCTCAGCCATCAGGAAGGAAATACAGGAGCCTCAGGACCCACACCACCAGGTTCAGGAACAGTTATTACCCCTCAGCCATCAGGAAGGAGGTACAGGAGCCTCAGGTCCCACACCACCAGGTTCAGGACCAGTTATTACCCCTCAACCATCAGGAACGAGGTACAGGAGCATCAGGTCCCACACCACCAGGTTCAGGAACAGTTATTACCCCTCAACCATCAGGAAGGAAATTCATGAGCCTCAGGACCCACACCACCAGGTTCAGGAACAGTTATTACCCCTCAACCATCAGGAAGGAAATTCATGAGCCTCAGGACCCACACCACCAGGTTCAGGAACAGTTATTACCCCTCAACCATCAGGAAGGAGGTACAGGAGCCTCAGGTCCCACACCACCAGGTTCAGGAACAGTTATTACCCCTCAACCATCAGGGTCCTGAACCAGTGGGGAAGACATCACTCATGAATTGATTCTACATCATAAGACTCACTTTCAATAACTCTTTACGTGTTCTCGGTGTTTTTTCATTTATAGTTTGCCTCCCATCCATCCCATGATCTCTTTCACCCTCTACCATCAGGAGGACCTAGGATGGGAACAGCTTCCTCCCCCAGACCGTAAGACCACCAGATTCCCTGTCACCACCCAGTCTCATCCCTGTTCACTTTTTAACAGTGAGAGGAGAGCCTGGCCTGGACGGTGGGGGTCCTGACAGCAGCAGTGAGAGGAGAGCCTGGCCTGGACGGTGGGGGTCCTGACAGCAGCAGTGAGAGGGGAGCCTGGCCTGGACGGTGGGGGTCCTGACGGCAGCAGTGAGAGGAGAGGCTGGCCTGGACGGTGGGGGTCCTGACGGCAGCAGTGAGAGGGGAGACTGGCCTGGACGGTGGGGGTCCGGACAGCAGCAGTGAGAGGAGAGCCTGGCCTGGATGGTGGGGGTCCTGACAGCAGCAGTGAGAGGAGAGCCTGGCCTGGACGGTGGGGGTCCTGACAGCAGCAGCGAGAGGGGAGCCTGGCCTGGACAGTGGGGGTCCTGACGGCAGCAGTGAGAGGAGAGCCCGGCCTGGACGGTGGGGGTCCTGACAACAGCAGTGAGAGGGGAGCCTGGCCTGGACAGTGGGGGTCCTGATGGCAGCAGTGAGAGGAGAGCCTGGTCTGGACGGTGGGGGTCCTGACAGCAGCAGTGAGAGGAGAGCCTGGCCTGGACGGTGGGGTCCTGATGGCAGCAGTGAGAGGAGAGCCTGGCCTGGTCGGTGGGGGTCCTGATGGCAGCAGTGAGAGGAGAGCCTGGCCTGGACGGTGGGGGTCCTGACAGCAGCAGTGAGAGGGGAGCTTGGCCTGGACGGTGGGGGTCCTGACAGCAACAGTGAGAGGAGAGCCTGGCCTGGACGGTGGGGGTGCTGAGGCTCCTGAAGGCAGCAATGAGAGGAGAGCCTGGCCTGGACGATGGGGGTCCTGACGGCAGCAGTGAGAGGGGAGCCTGGCCTGGACGGTGGGGGTCCTGAGGCTCCTGACGGCAGCAGTGAGAGGGGAGCCTGGCCTGGACGATGGGGGTCCTGACGGCAGCAGTGAGAGGAGAGCCCGGCCTGGACGGTGGGGGTCCTGAGGCCAGCAGTGAGAGGAGAGCCTGGCTTGGATGGTGGGGGTCCTGACAGCAGCAGTGAGAGGGGAGCCTGGCCTGGACGGTGGGGGTCCTGACAGCAGCAGTGAGAGGAGAGCCTGGCCTGGACGGTGGGGGTCCTGACAGCAGCAGTGAGAGGAGAGCCTGGCCTGGACGGTTGGGGTCCTGATGGCAGCAGTGAGAGGAGAGCCTGGCCTGGTCGGTGGGGGTCTTGACAGCAGCAGTGAGAGAAGAGCCTGGCCTGGACGGTGGGGGTCCTGATGGCAGCAGTGAGAGGAGAGCCTGGCCTGGTCGGTGGGGGTCCTGATGGCAGCAGTGAGAGGAGAGCCTGGCCTGGATGGTGGGGGTCCTGACAGCAGCAGTGAGAGGGGAGCTTGGCCTGGACGGTGGGGGTCCTGACGGCAGCAGTGAGAGGGGAGCTTGGCCTGGACGGTGGGGGTCCTGATGGCAGCAGTGAGAGGGGAGCTTGGCCTGGACGGTGGGGGTCCTGACGGCAGCAGTGAGAGGATAGCCCGGCCTGGACGGTGGGGGTCCTGACGGCAGCAGTGAGAGGGGAGCCTGGCCTGGACGGTGGGGGTCCTGACGGTAGCAGTGAGAGGGGAGCCTGGTCTGGACGGTGGGGGTCCTGACGGTAGCAGTGAGAGGAGAGCCTGGCCTGGACGGTGGGGGTCCTGACGGTAGCAGTGAGAGGGGAGCCTGGCCTGGACGGTGGGGGTCCTGACGACAGCAGTGAGAGGGGAGCCTGGCCTGGACGGTGGGGGTCCTGATGGCAGCAGTGAGAGGGGAGCCCGGCCTGGACGGTGGGGGTCCTGACGGCAGCAGTGAGAGGAGAGCCTGGCCTGGACGGTGGGGGTCCTGACGGCAGCAGTGAGAGGGGAGACTGGCCTGGACGGTGGTGGTCCTGACGGCAGCAGTGAGAGGGGAGCCTGGCCTGGACGGTGGGGGTCCTGAAGCTCCTGACGGCAGCAGTGAGAGGAGAGCCTGGCCTGGACGGTGGGGGTCCTGACAGCAGCAGTGAGAGGAGAGCCTGGCCTGGACGGTGGGGGTCCTGACGGCAGCAGTGAGAGGGGAGCCTGGCCTGGACTGTGGGGGTCCTGACGGCAGCAGTGAGAGGGGAGCCTGGCCGGGACGGTGGGGGTCCTGACGGCAGCAGTGAGAGGGGAGCCTGGCCTGGACGGTGGGGGTCCTGACGGCAGCAGTGAGAGGGGAGCCTGGCCTGGACGGTGGGGGTCCTGACAGCAGCAGTGAGAGGGGAGCCTGGCCTGGACGGTGGGGGTCCTGACGGCAGCAGTGAGAGGGGAGCCTGGCCTGGACGGTGGGGGTCCTCACGGCAGCAGTGAGAGGGGAGCCTGGCCTGGACGGTGGGGGTCCTGACGGCAGCAGTGAGAGGGGAGCCTGGCCTGGACGGTGGGGGTCCTGACGGCAGCAGTGAGAGGGGAGCCTGGCCTGGACGGTGGGGGTCCTGACAGCAGCAGTGAGAGGGGAGCCTGGCCTGGACGGTGGGGGTCCTGAAGCTCCTGACGGCAGCAGTGAGAGATGAGCCTGGCCTGGACGGTGGGGGTCCTGACGGCAGCAGTGAGAGGGGAGCCTGGCCTGGACGGTGGGGGTCCTGACGGCAGCAGTGAGAGGGGAGCCTGGCCTGGACGGTGGGGGTCCTGACGGCAGCAGTGAGAGGGGAGCCTGGCCTGGACGGTGGGGGTCCTGACAGCAGCAGTGAGAGGGGAGCCTGGACTGGACGGTGGGGGTCCTGACAGCAGCAGTGAGAGGGGAGCCTGGCCTGGACGGTGGGGGTCCTGAAGCTCCTGACGGCAGCAGTGAGAGATGAGCCTGGCTTGGACGGTGGGGGTCCTGACAGCAGCAGTGAGAGGGGAGCCTGTCCTTGACGGTGGGGGTCCTGACGGCAGCAGTGAGAGGGGAGCCTGGCCTGGACGGTGGGGGTCCTGACGGCAGCAGTGAGAGGGGAGCCTGTCCTTGACGGTGGGGGTCCTGACGGCAGCAGTGAGAGGGGAGCCTGGTCTGGACGGTGGGGGTCCTGACGGTAGCAGTGAGAGGAGAGCCTGGCCTGGACGGTGGGGGTCCTGACAGCAGCAGTGAGAGGAGAGCCTGGCCTGGACGGTGGGGGTCCTGACAGCAGCAGTGAGAGGAGAGCCTGGTCTGGACGGTGGGGGTCCTGACGGTAGCAGTGAGAGGAGAGCCTGGCCTGGACGGTGGGGGTCCTGACGGTAGCAGTGAGAGGGGAGCCTGGTCTGGACGGTGGGGGTCCTGACGGCAGCAGTGAGAGGAGAGCCTGGCCGGGACGGTGGGGGTCCTGACAGCAGCAGTGAGAGGAGAGCCTGGCCTGGACGGTGGGGGTCCTGACGGCAGCAGTGAGAGATGAGCCTGGCCTGGACGGTGGGGGTCCTGACGGCAGCAGTGAGAGGAGAGCCTGGCCTGGACGGTGGGGGTCCTGACGGCAGCAGTGAGAGGGGAGCCTGGCCTGGACGGTGGGGGTCCTGACGGCAGCAGTGAGAGGAGAGCCAGGCCTGGACAGTGGGGGTCCTGACGGCAGCAGTGAGAGGGGAGCCTGGCCTGGACGGTGGGGGTCCTGACGGTAACAGTGAGAGGAGAGCCTGGCCTGGACGGTGGGGGTCCTGACGGCAGCAGTGAGAGGGAGCCTGGCCTGGAAGGTGGGGGTCCTGACGGCAGCAGTGAGAGGGGAGCCTGGCCTGGACGGTGGAGGTCCTGACGGCAGCAGTGAGAGGGGAGCCTGGTCTGGACGGTGGGGGTCCTGACGGTAGCAGTGAGAGGGGAGACTGGCCTGGACGGTGGGGGTCCTGACGGCAGCAGTGAGAGGGGAGCCTGGTCTGGACGGTGGGGGTCCTGACGGCAGCAGTGAGAGGGGAGCCTGTCCTTGACGGTGGGGGTCCTGACGGCAGCAGTGAGAGGGGAGCCTGGCCTGGACGGTGGGGGTCCTGACAACAGCAGTGAGAGGAGAGCCTGGCCTGGACGATTGGGGTCCTGACAACAGCAGTGAGAGGAGAGCCTGGCCTGGACGGTGGGGGTCCTGACGGCAGCAGTGAGAGGAGAGCCTGGCCTGGACGGTTGGGGTCCTGACGGCAGCAGTGAGAGGAGAGCCTGGCCTGGACGGTGGGGGTCCTGACGGCAGCAGTGAGAGGGGAGCCTGGCCTGGACGGTGGGGGTCCTGACGGCAGCAGTGAGAGGGGAGCCTGGTCTGGACGGTGGGGGTCCTGACGGCAGCAGTGAGAGGAGAGCCTGGCCTGGACGGTGGGGGTCCTGACGGCAGCAGTGAGAGGGGAGCCCGGCCTGGACGGTGGGGGTCCTGACGGTAGCAGTGAGAGGAGAGCCTGGCCTGGACGGTGGGGGTCCTGACGGCAGCAGTGAGAGGGGAGCCTGACCTGGACGGTGGGGGTCCTGACGGCAGCAGTGAGAGGGGAGCCTGGCCTGGACGGTGGGGGTCCTGAAGCTCCTGACGGCAGCAGTGAGAGGAGAGCCTGGCCTGGACGGTGGGGGTGCTGACAGCAGCAGTGAGAGGAGAGCCTGGCCTGGACGGTGGGGGTCCAGACGGCAGCAGTGAGAGGGGAGCCCGGCCTGGACGGTGGGGTTCCTGACGGTAGCAGTGAGAGGGGAGCCTGGTCTGGACGGTGGGGGTCCTGACGGTAGCAGTGAGAGGAGAGCCTGGCCTGGACGGTGGGGGTCCTGACGGCAGCAGTGAGAGGGGAGCCTGGCCTTGACGGTGGGGGTCCTGACGGCAGCAGTGAGAGGAGAGCCTGGCCTGGACAGTGGGGGTCCTGATGGCAGCAGTGAGAGGAGAGCCTGTCCTTGACGGTGGGGGTCCTGACGGCAGCAGTGAGAGGGGAGCCTGGCCTGGACGGTGGGGGTCCTGACAGCAGCAGTGAGAGGAGAGCCTGGCCTGGACGGTGGGGGTCCTGACGGTAGCAGTGAGAGGGGAGCCTGGTCTGGACGGTGGGGGTCCTGACGGCAGCAGTGAGAGGAGAGCCTGGCCGGGACGGTGGGGGTCCTGACAGCAGCAGTGAGAGGAGAGCCTGGCCTGGACGGTGGGGGTCCTGACGGCAGCAGTGAGAGATGAGCCTGGCCTGGACGGTGGGGGTCCTGACGGCAGCAGTGAGAGGAGAGCCTGGCCTGGACGGTGGGGGTCCTGACGGCAGCAGTGAGAGGGGAGCCTGACCTGGACGGTGGGGGTCCTGACGGCAGCAGTGAGAGGGGAGCCTGGCCTGGACGGTGGGGGTCCTGAAGCTCCTGACGGCAGCAGTGAGAGGAGAGCCTGGCCTGGACGGTGGGGGTCCTGACAGCAGCAGTGAGAGGAGAGCCTGGCCTGGACGGTGGGGGTCCAGACGGCAGCAGTGAGAGGGGAGCCCGGCCTGGACGGTGGGGTTCCTGACGGTAGCAGTGAGAGGGGAGCCTGGTCTGGACGGTGGGGGTCCTGACGGTAGCAGTGAGAGGAGAGCCTGGCCTGGACGGTGGGGGTCCTGACGGCAGCAGTGAGAGGGGAGCCTGGCCTTGACGGTGGGGGTCCTGACGGCAGCAGTGAGAGGAGAGCCTGGTCTGGACAGTGGGGGTCCTGATGGCAGCAGTGAGAGGAGAGCCTGTCCTTGACGGTGGGGGTCCTGACGGCAGCAGTGAGAGGGGAGCCTGGCCTGGACGGTGGGGGTCCTGACAGCAGCAGTGAGAGGAGAGCCTGGCCTGGACGGTGGGGGTCCTGACGGTAGCAGTGAGAGGGGAGCCTGGTCTGGACGGTGGGGGTCCTGACGGCAGCAGTGAGAGGAGAGCCTGGCCGGGACGGTGGGGGTCCTGACAGCAGCAGTGAGAGGAGAGCCTGGCCTGGACGGTGGGGGTCCTGACGGCAGCAGTGAGAGATGAGCCTGGCCTGGACGGTGGGGGTCCTGACGGCAGCAGTGAGAGGAGAGCCTGGCCTGGACGGTGGGGGTCCTGACGGCAGCAGTGAGAGGGGAGCCCGGCCTGGACGGTGGGGGTCCTGACGGTAGCAGTGAGAGGAGAGCCTGGCCTGGACGGTGGGGGTCCTGACGGCAGCAGTGAGAGGGGAGCCTGACCTGGACGGTGGGGGTCCTGACGGCAGCAGTGAGAGGGGAGCCTGGCCTGGACGGTGGGGGTCCTGAAGCTCCTGACGGCAGCAGTGAGAGGAGAGCCTGGCCTGGACGGTGGGGGTCCTGACAGCAGCAGTGAGAGGAGAGCCTGGCCTGGACGGTGGGGGTCCAGACGGCAGCAGTGAGAGGGGAGCCCGGCCTGGACGGTGGGGTTCCTGACGGTAGCAGTGAGAGGGGAGCCTGGTCTGGACGGTGGGGGTCCTGACGGTAGCAGTGAGAGGAGAGCCTGGCCTGGACGGTGGGGGTCCTGACGGCAGCAGTGAGAGGGGAGCCTGGCCTTGACGGTGGGGGTCCTGACGGCAGCAGTGAGAGGAGAGCCTGGCCTGGACAGTGGGGGTCCTGATGGCAGCAGTGAGAGGAGAGCCTGTCCTTGACGGTGGGGGTCCTGACGGCAGCAGTGAGAGGGGAGCCTGGCCTGGACGGTGGGGGTCCTGACAGCAGCAGTGAGAGGAGAGCCTGGCCTGGACGGTGGGGGTCCTGACGGTAGCAGTGAGAGGGGAGCCTGGTCTGGACGGTGGGGGTCCTGACGGCAGCAGTGAGAGGAGAGCCTGGCCGGGACGGTGGGGGTCCTGACAGCAGCAGTGAGAGGAGAGCCTGGCCTGGACGGTGGGGGTCCTGACGGCAGCAGTGAGAGATGAGCCTGGCCTGGACGGTGGGGGTCCTGACGGCAGCAGTGAGAGGAGAGCCTGGCCTGGACGGTGGGGGTCCTGACGGCAGCAGTGAGAGGGGAGCCTGGCCTGGACGGTGGGGGTCCTGACGGCAGCAGTGAGAGGAGAGCCAGGCCTGGACAGTGGGGGTCCTGACGGCAGCAGTGAGAGGGGAGCCTGGCCTGGACGGTGGGGGTCCTGACGGTAACAGTGAGAGGAGAGCCTGGCCTGGACGGTGGGGGTCCTGACGGCAGCAGTGAGAGGGAGCCTGGCCTGGAAGGTGGGGGTCCTGACGGCAGCAGTGAGAGGGGAGCCTGGCCTGGACGGTGGAGGTCCTGACGGCAGCAGTGAGAGGGGAGCCTGGTCTGGACGGTGGGGGTCCTGACGGTAGCAGTGAGAGGGGAGACTGGCCTGGACGGTGGGGGTCCTGACGGCAGCAGTGAGAGGGGAGCCTGGTCTGGACGGTGGGGGTCCTGACGGCAGCAGTGAGAGGGGAGCCTGTCCTTGACGGTGGGGGTCCTGACGGCAGCAGTGAGAGGGGAGCCTGGCCTGGACGGTGGGGGTCCTGACAACAGCAGTGAGAGGAGAGCCTGGCCTGGACGATTGGGGTCCTGACAACAGCAGTGAGAGGAGAGCCTGGCCTGGACGGTGGGGGTCCTGACGGCAGCAGTGAGAGGAGAGCCTGGCCTGGACGGTTGGGGTCCTGACGGCAGCAGTGAGAGGAGAGCCTGGCCTGGACGGTGGGGGTCCTGACGGCAGCAGTGAGAGGGGAGCCTGGCCTGGACGGTGGGGGTCCTGACGGCAGCAGTGAGAGGGGAGCCTGGTCTGGACGGTGGGGGTCCTGACGGCAGCAGTGAGAGGAGAGCCTGGCCTGGACGGTGGGGGTCCTGACGGCAGCAGTGAGAGGGGAGCCCGGCCTGGACGGTGGGGGTCCTGACGGTAGCAGTGAGAGGAGAGCCTGGCCTGGACGGTGGGGGTCCTGACGGCAGCAGTGAGAGGGGAGCCTGACCTGGACGGTGGGGGTCCTGACGGCAGCAGTGAGAGGGGAGCCTGGCCTGGACGGTGGGGGTCCTGAAGCTCCTGACGGCAGCAGTGAGAGGAGAGCCTGGCCTGGACGGTGGGGGTCCTGACAGCAGCAGTGAGAGGAGAGCCTGGCCTGGACGGTGGGGGTCCAGACGGCAGCAGTGAGAGGGGAGCCCGGCCTGGACGGTGGGGTTCCTGACGGTAGCAGTGAGAGGGGAGCCTGGTCTGGACGGTGGGGGTCCTGACGGTAGCAGTGAGAGGAGAGCCTGGCCTGGACGGTGGGGGTCCTGACGGCAGCAGTGAGAGGGGAGCCTGGCCTTGACGGTGGGGGTCCTGACGGCAGCAGTGAGAGGAGAGCCTGGCCTGGACAGTGGGGGTCCTGATGGCAGCAGTGAGAGGAGAGCCTGTCCTTGACGGTGGGGGTCCTGACGGCAGCAGTGAGAGGGGAGCCTGGCCTGGACGGTGGGGGTCCTGACAGCAGCAGTGAGAGGAGAGCCTGGCCTGGACGGTGGGGGTCCTGACGGCAGCAGTGAGAGATGAGCCTGGCCTGGACGGTGGGGGTCCTGACGGTGGGAGTGAGAGGGGAGCCTGGTCTGGACGGTGGGAGTCCTGACGGCAGCAGTGAGAGGAGAGCCTGGCCTGGACGGTGGGGGTCCTGACGGCAGCAGTGAGAGGGGATCTTGGCCTGGACGGTGGGGGTCCTGACGGCAGCAGGGAGAGGATAGCCCGGCCTGGACGGTGGGGGTCCTGACGGCAGCAGTGAGAGGTGAGCCTGGCCCGGACGGTGGGGGTCCTGACGGTAGCAGTGAGAGGGGAGCCTGGTCTTGACGGTGGGGGTCCTGACGGTAGCAGTGAGAGGAGAGCCTGGCCTGGACGGTGGGGGTCCTGACGGTAGCAGTGAGAGGGGAGCCTGGCCTGGACGGTGGGGGTCCTGACGACAGCAGTGAGAGGGGAGCCTGGCCTGGACGGTGGGGGTCCTGACGGCAGCAGTGAGAGGGGAGCCTGGCCTGGACGGTGGGGGTCCTGACGGCAGCAGTGAGAGGAGAGCCTGGCCTGGACGGTGGGGGTCCTGACAGCAGCAGTGAGAGGAGAGCCTGGCCTGGACGGTTGGGGTCCTGATGGCAGCAGTGAGAGGAGAGCCCGGCCTGGACGGTGGGGGTCCTGACGGCAGCAGTGAGAGGGGAGCCCGGCCTGGACGGTGGGGGTCCTGACGGCAGCAGTGAGAGGAGAGCCTGGCCTGGACGGTGGGGGTCCTTACGGCAGCAGTGAGAGGGGAGCCTGGCCTGGACGGTGGGGGTCCTGACGGCAGCAGTGAGAGGGGAGCCTGGCCTGGACGGTGGGGGTCCTGAAGCTCCTGACGGCAGCAGTGAGAGGAGAGCCTGGCCTGAACGGTGGGGGTCCTGACAGCAGCAGTGAGAAGAGAGCCTGGCCTGGACGGTGGGGGTCCTGACGGCAGCAGTGAGAGGGGAGCCTGGCCTGGACGGTGGGGGTCCTGACGGCAGCAGTGAGAGGGGAGCCTGGCCTGGACGGTGGGGGTCCTGACAGCAGCAGTGAGAGTGGAGCCTGGCCTGGACGGTGGGGGTCCTGACAGCAGCAGTGAGAGGAGAGCCTGGCCTGGAAAGGTGGGGGTCCTGACGGCAGCAGTGAGAGATGAGCCTGGCCTGGACGGTGGGGGTCCTGACCGCGGCAGTGAGAGGGGAGCCTGGTCTGGACGGTGGGGGTCCTGACAGCAGCAGTGAGAGGATAGCCCGGCCTGGACGGTGGGGGTCCTGACGGCAGCAGTGAGAAGGGAGCCTGGCCTGGACGGTGGGGGTCCTGACGGTAGCAGTGAGAGGGGAGCCTGGTCTGGACGGTGGGGGTCCTGACGGTAGCAGTGAGAGGAGAGCCTGGCTGGACGGTGGGGGTCCTGACGGCAGCAGTGAGAGGGGATCTTGGCCTGGACGGTGGGGGTCCTGACGGCAGCAGTGAGAGGAGAGCCTGGCCTGGACGGTGGGGGTCCTGACGGCAGCAGTGAGAGGGGAGCCCGGCCTGGACGGTGGGGGTCCTGACGGTAGCAGTGAGAGGGGAGCCTGGTCTGGACGGTGGGGGTCCTGACGGCAGCAGTGAGAGGAGAGCCTGGCCTGGACGGTGGGGGTCCTGACGGCAGCAGTGAGAGGAGAGCCTGGGCTGGACGGTGGGGGTCCTGACGGCAGCAGTGAGAGGAGAGCCAGGCCTGGACGGTGGGGGTCCTGACGGCAGCAGTGAGAGGGGAGCCTGGCCTGGACGGTGGGGGTCCTGACAGCAGCAGTGAGAGGAGAGCCTGGCCTGGACGGTGGGGGTCCTGACAGCAGCAGTGAGAGGAGAGCCTGGCCTGGACGGTTGGGGGTCCTGACGGCAGCAGTGAGAGGAGAGCCTGGCCTGGACGGTGGGGGTCCTGACTGCAGCAGTGAGAGGAGAGCCTGGCCTGGACGTTGGGGGTCCTGACGGCAGCAGTGAGAGGAGAGCCTGGCCTGGACGGTGGGGGACCTGAGGCTCCTGAAGGCAGCAGTGAGAGGAAAGCCTGGCCTGGATGATGGGGGTCCTGACGGCAGCAGTGAGAGGGGAGCCTGGCCTGGACGGTGGGGGTCCTGACAGCAACAGTGAGAGGATGGCCTGGCCTGGACGGTGGGGGTCCTGAGGCTCCTGACGGCAGCAGTGAGAGGGGAGCCTGGCCTGGTCAGTGGGGGTCCTGACAGCAGCAGTGAGAGGGGAGCCTGGCCTGGTCGGTGGGGGTCCTGACAGCAGCAGTGAGAGGGGAGCCTGGCCTGGACGGTGGGAGTCCTGAGGCTCCTGACGGCGGCAGTGAGAGGGGAGCCTGGCCTGGTCGGTGGGGGTCCTGACAGCAGCAGTGAGAGGGGAGCCTGGCCTGGACGGTGGGGGTCCTGACAACAGCAGTGAGAGGAGAGCCTGGCCTGGATGGTGGGGGTCCTGACAGTAACAGTGAGAGGGGAGCCTGGCCTGGACGGTGGGGGTCCTGACAACAGCAGTGAGAGGAGAGCCTGGCCTGGACGATTGGGGTCCTGACAACAGCAGTGAGAGGAGAGCCTGGCCTGGACGGTGGGCGTCCTGACGGCAGCAGTGAGAGGAGAGCCTGGCCTGGACGGTTGGGGTCCTGACGGCAGCAGTGAGAGGAGAGCCTGGCCTGGACGGTGGGGGTCCTGACAGCAGCAGTGAGAGGAGAGCCTGGCCTGGACGGTGGGGGTTCTGACAACAGCAGTGAGAGGAGAGCCTGGCCTGGACAGTGGGGGTCCTGACGGCAGCAGTGAGGGGAGAGCCTGGCCTGGACAGTGGGGGTCCTGACAACAGCAGTGAGAGGAGAGCCTGGCCTGGACGGTTGGGGTCCTGACGGCAGCAGTGAGGGGAGAGCCTGGCCTGGACGGTGGGGGTCCTGACGGCAGCAGTGAGGGGAGAGCCTGGCCTGGACGATGGGGTTCCTGAGGCTCCTGACAGCAGCACTGAGAGGGGAGCCTGGCCTGGACGGTGGGGGTCCTGACAACAGCAGTGAGAGGAGAGCCTGGCCTGGACGGTGGGGTTCCTGAGGCTCCTGACAGCAGCACTGAGAGGGGAGCCTGGCCTGGACGGTGGGGGTCCTGAGGCTCCTGACAGCAGCAGTGAGAGGGGAGCCTGGCCTGGACGGTGGGGGTCCTGAGGCTCCTGACAGCAGCAGTGAGAGGGGAGCCTGGCCTGGACGGCGGGGGTCCTGACAGCAGAAGTGAGAGGAGAGCCTGGCCTGGACGGTGGGGGTCCTGACGACAGCAGTTAGAGGAGAGCCTGGCCTGGACGGTGGGGGTCCTGACGGCATCAGTGAGAGGAGAGCTTGGCCTGGACGGTGGGGGTCCTGACGACAGCAGTGAGAGGGGAGCCTGGCCTGGACGGTGGGGGTCCTGACTGCAGCAGTGAGAGGAGAGCCTGGCCTGGACGGTCGGGTCCTGACTGCAGCAGTGAGAGGGGAGCCTGGCCTGGATGGTGGGGGTCCTGACGGCAGCAGTGAGAGGGGAGCCCGGCTTGGACGGTGGGGGTCCTGACGGCAGCAGTGAGAGGGGAGCCTGGCCTGGACGGTGGGGGTCCTGACGGCAGCAGTGAGAGGAGAGCCTGGCCTGGATGGTGGGGGTCCTGACGGTAGCAGTGAGAGGGGAGCCTGGCCTGGACGGTGGGGGTCCTGACGGCAGCAGTGAGAGGAGAGCCTGGCCTGGACGGTGGGGGTCCTGAGGCTCCTGACGGCAGTAGTGAGAGGAGAGCCTGGCCTGGACGGTGGGGGTCCTGACGGCAGCAGTGAGAGGGGAGCCTGGCCTGGACGGTGGGGGTCCTGAGGCTCCTGACGGCAGCAGTGAGAGGAGAGCCTGGCCTGGACGGTGGGGGTCCTGACGGCAGCAGTGAGAGATGAGCCTGGCCTGGACGGTGGGGGTCCTGACGGCAGCAGTGAGAGGAGAGCCTGGCCTGTACGGTGGGGGTCCTGAGGCTCCTGACAGCAGCAGTGAGAGGGGAGCCTGGCCTGGACGGTGGGGGTCCTGACAGCAGAAGTGAGAGGACAGACTGGCCTGGACGGTGGGGGTCCTGACGACAGCAGTGAGAGGAGAGCCAGGCCTGGACAGTGGGGGTCCTGACGGCAGCAGTGAGAGGGGAGCCTGGCCTGGACGGTGGGGGTCCTGACGGCAGCAGTGAGAGGGGAGCCTGGCCTGGACGGTGGGGGTCCTGACGGCAGCAGTGAGAGGAGAGCCTGGCCTGGACGGTGGGGGTCCTGAGGCTCCTGACGGCAGCAGTGAGAGGAGAGCCTGGCCTGGACGGTGGGGGTCCTGACGGCAGCAGTGAGAGGGGAGCCTGGCCTGGACGGTGGGGTTCCTGAGGCTCCTGACAGCAGCACTGAGAGGGGAGCCTGGCCTGGACGGTGGGGGTCCTGAGGCTCCTGACAGCAGCAGTGAGAGGGGAGCCTGGCCTGGACGGTGGGGGTCCTGAGGCTCCTGACAGCAGCAGTGAGAGGGGAGCCTGGCCTGGACGGCGGGGGTCCTGACAGCAGAAGTGAGAGGAGAGCCTGGCCTGGACGGTGGGGGTCCTGACGACAGCAGTGAGAGGAGAGCCAGGCCTGGACAGTGGGGGTCCTGACGGCAGCAGTGAGAGGGGAGCCTGGCCTGGACGGTGGGGGTCCTGACGGCAGCAGTGAGAGGGGAGCCTGGCCTGGACGGTGGGGGTCCTGACGGCAGCAGTGAGAGGAGAGCCTGGCCTGGACGGTGGGGGTCCTGAGGCTCCTGACGGCAGCAGTGAGAGGAGAGCCTGGCCTGGACGGTGGGGGTCCTGACGGCAGCAGTGAGAGGGGAGCCTGGCCTGGACGGTGGGGGTCCTGACGGCAGCAGTGAGAGCTGAGCCTGGCCTGGACGGTGGGGGTCCTGACGGCAGCAGTGAGAGGAGAGCCTGGCCTGGACGGTGGGGGTCCTGAGGCTCCTGACGGCAGCAGTGAGAGGAGAGCCTGGCCTGGACGGTGGGGGTCCTGAGGGCAGCAGTGAGAGGAGAGCCTGGCCTGGACGGTGGGGGTCCTGAGGCTCCTGACGGCAGCAGTGAGAGGAGAGCCTGGCCTGGACGGTGGGGGTCCTGACGGTAGCAGTGAGAGGGGAGCCTGGCCTGGACGGTGGGGGTCCTGACAGCAGCAGTGAGAGGAGAGCCTGGCCTGGACGGTGGGGGTCCTGACGGTAGCAGTGAGAGGAGAGCCCGGCCTGGACGGTGGGGGTCCTGAGGGCAGCAGTGAGAGGAGAGCCTGGCCTGGATGGTGGGGGTCCTGACAGCAGCAGTGAGAGGGGAGCCTGGCCTGTACGGTGGGGGTCCTGACAGCAGCAGTGAGAGGAGAGCCTGGACTGGACGGTGGGGGTCCTGACAGCAGCAGTGAGAGGAGAGCCTGGCCTGGACGGTTGGGGTCCTGATGGCAGCAGTGAGAGGAGAGCCTGGCCTGGTCGGTGGGGGTCCTGACAGCAGCAGTGAGAGGAGAGCCTGGCCTGGACGGTGGGGGTCCTGACGGCAGCAGTGAGAGGGGAGCCAGGCCTGGACGGTGGGGGTCCTGACGGCAGCAGTGAGAGGAGAGCCTGGCCTGGACGGTGGGGGTCCTGATGGCAGCAGTGAGAGGAGAGCCTGGCCTGGACGGTGGGGGTCCTGACAGCAGCAGTGAGAGGGGAGCTTGGCCTGGACGGTGGGGGTCCTGACAGCAGCAGTGAGAGGAGAGCCTGGCCTGGACGGTGGGGGTCCTGATGGCAGCAGTGAGAGGAGAGCCTGGCCTGGACGGTGGGGGTCCTGACAGCAACAGTGAGAGGAGAGCCTGGCCTGGACGGTGGGGGTCCTGAGGCTCCTGACGGCAGCAGTGAGAGGGGAGCCTGGCCTGGATGATGGGGGTCCTGACAGCAGCAGTGAGAGGAGAGCCTGGCCTGGACGGTGGGGGTCCTGAGGCTCCTGACGGCAGCAGTGAGAGGAGAGCCTGGCCTGGACGGTGGGGGTCCTGACGGTAGCAGTGAGAGGAGAGCCCGGCCTGGACGGTGGGGGTCCTGAGGGCAGCAGTGAGAGGAGAGCCTGGCTTGGATGGTGGGTGTCCTGATTGCAGCAGTGAGAGGGGAGCCTGGCCTGGACGGTGGGGGTCCTGACAGCAGCAGTGAGAGGAGAGCCTGGCCTGGACGGTTGGGGTCCTGATGGCAGCAGTGAGAGGAGAGCCTGGCCTGGTCGGTGGGGGTCCTGACAGCAGCAGTGAGAGGAGAGCCTGGCCTGGACGGTGGGGGTCCTGATGGCAGCAGTGAGAGGAGAGCCTGGCCTGGACGGTGGGGGTCCTGACAGCAGCAGTGAGAGGGGAGCTTGGCCTGGACGGTGGGGGTCCTGAGGGCAGCAGTGAGAGGAGAGCCTGGCCTGGACGGTGGGTGTCCTGAGGCTCCTGACAGCAGCAGTGAGAGGGGAGCCTGGCCTGGACGGTGGGGGTCCTGAGGCTCCTGACAGCAGCACTGAGAGGGGAGCCTGGCCTGGACGGCGGGGGTCCTGACAGCAGAAGTGAGAGGACAGCCTGGCCTGGACGGTGGGGGTCCTGATGACAGCAGTTAGAGGAGAGCCTGGCCTGGACGGTGGGGGTCCTGACGGCATCAGTGAGAGGAGAGCTTGGCCTGGACGGTGGGGGTCCTGACGACAGCAGTGAGAGGGGAGCCTGGCCTGGACGGTGGGGGTCCTGACGGCAGCAGTGAGAGGGGAGCCTGGCCTGGATGGTGGGGGTCCTGACGGCAGCAGTGAGAGGGGAGCCCGGCTTGGACGGTGGGGGTCCTGACGGCAGCAGTGAGAGGGGAGCCTGGCCTGGACGGTGGGGGTCCTGACGGCAGCAGTGAGAGGAGAGCCTGGCCTGGATGGTGGGGGTCCTGACGGTAGCAGTGAGAGGGGAGCCTGGCCTGGACGGTGGGGGTCCTGACGGCAGCAGTGAGAGGAGAGCCTGGCCTGGACGGTGGGGGTCCTGAGGCTCCTGACGGCAGTAGTGAGAGGAGAGCCTGGCCTGGACGGTGGGGGTCCTGACGGCAGCAGTGAGAGGGGAGCCTGGCCTGGACAGTGGGGGTCCTGAGGCTCCTGACGGCAGCAGTGAGAGGAGAGCCTGGCCTGGACGGTGGGGGTCCTGACGGCAGCAGTGAGAGATGAGCCTGGCCTGGACGGTGGGGGTCCTGACGGCAGCAGTGAGAGGAGAGCCTGGCCTGGACGGTGGGGGTCCTGAGGCACCTGACAGCAGCAGTGAGAGGGGAGCCTGGCCTGGACGGTGGGGGTCCTGACAGCAGAAGTGAGAGGACAGACTGGCCTGGACGGTGGGGGTCCTGACGGCAGCAGTGAGAGGAGAGCCTGGCCTGGACGGTGGGGGTCCTGAGGCTCCTGACGGCAGCAGTGAGAGGAGAGCCTGGCCTGGACGGTGGGGGTCCTGACGGCAGCAGTGAGAGGGGAGCCTGCCCTGGACGGTGGGGGTCCTGACGGCAGCAGTGAGAGATGAGCCTGGCCTGGACGGTGGGGGTCCTGAGGCTCCTGACGGCAGCAGTGAGAGGAGAGCCTGGCCTGGACGGTGGGGGTCCTGACGGCATCAGTGAGAGGAGAGCTTGGCCTGGACGGTGGGGGTCCTGACGACAGCAGTGAGAGGGGAGCCTGGCCTGGACGGTGGGGGTCCTGACGGCAGCAGTGAGAGGGGAGCCTGGCCTGGATGGTGGGGGTCCTGACGGCAGCAGTGAGAGGGGAGCCCGGCTTGGACGGTGGGGGTCCTGACGGCAGCAGTGAGAGGGGAGCCTGGCCTGGACGGTGGGGGTCCTGACGGCAGCAGTGAGAGGAGAGCCTGGCCTGGATGGTGGGGGTCCTGACGGTAGCAGTGAGAGGGGAGCCTGGCCTGGACGGTGGGGGTCCTGACGGCAGCAGTGAGAGGAGAGCCTGGCCTGGACGGTGGGGGTCCTGAGGCTCCTGACGGCAGTAGTGAGAGGAGAGCCTGGCCTGGACGGTGGGGGTCCTGACGGCAGCAGTGAGAGGGGAGCCTGGCCTGGACAGTGGGGGTCCTGAGGCTCCTGACGGCAGCAGTGAGAGGAGAGCCTGGCCTGGACGGTGGGGGTCCTGACGGCAGCAGTGAGAGATGAGCCTGGCCTGGACGGTGGGGGTCCTGACGGCAGCAGTGAGAGGAGAGCCTGGCCTGGACGGTGGGGGTCCTGAGGCACCTGACAGCAGCAGTGAGAGGGGAGCCTGGCCTGGACGGTGGGGGTCCTGACAGCAGAAGTGAGAGGACAGACTGGCCTGAACGGTGGGGGTCCTGACGGCAGCAGTGAGAGGAGAGCCTGGCCTGGACGGTGGGGGTCCTGAGGCTCCTGACGGCAGCAGTGAGAGGAGAGCCTGGCCTGGACGGTGGGGGTCCTGACGGCAGCAGTGAGAGGGGAGCCTGCCCTGGACGGTGGGGGTCCTGACGGCAGCAGTGAGAGATGAGCCTGGCCTGGACGGTGGGGGTCCTGAGGCTCCTGACGGCAGCAGTGAGAGGAGAGCCTGGCCTGGACGGTGGGGGTCCTGACGGTAGCAGTGAGAGGGGAGCCTGGCCTGGACGGTGGGGGTCCTGACAGCAGCAGTGAGAGGAGAGCCTGGCCTGGACGGTGGGGGTCCTGACAGCAGCAGTGAGAGGAGAGCCTGGCCTGGACGGTTGGGGTCCTGATGGCAGCAGTGAGAGGAGAGCCTGGCCTGGTCGGTGGGGGTCCTGACAGCAGCAGTGAGAGGAGAGCCTGGCCTGGACGGTGGGGGTCCTGATGGCAGCAGTGAGAGGAGAGCCTGGCGTGGTCGGTGGGGGTCCTGATGGCAGCAGTGAGAGGAGAGCCTGGCCTGGACGGTGGGGGTCCTGACAGCAGCAGTGAGAGGGGAGCTTGGCCTGGACGGTGGGGGTCCTGACAGCAACAGTGAGAGGAGAGCCTGGCCTGGACGGTGGGGGTCCTGACGGTAGCAGTGAGAGGAGAGCCTGGCCTGGACGGTGGGGGTCCTGAGGCTCCTGACGGCAGCAGTGAGAGGGGAGCCTGGCCTGGACGATGGGGGTCCTGACAGCAGCAGTGAGAGGAGAGCCTGGCCTGGACGGTGGGGGTCCTGACAGCAGCAGTGAGAGGGGAGCCTGGCCTGGACGGTGGGGGTCCTGACAGCAGCAGTGAGAGGGGAGCCTGGCTTGGATGGTGGGTGTCCTGACAGCAGCAGTGAGAGGGGAGCCTGGCCTGGACGGTGGGGGTCCTGACAGCAGCAGTGAGAGGAGAGCCTGGCCTGGACGGTTGGGGTCCTGATGGCAGCAGTGAGAGGAGAGCCTGGCCTGGTCGGTGGGGGTCCTGACAGCAGCAGTGAGAGGAGAGCCTGGCCTGGACGGTGGGGGTCCTGATGGCAGCAGTGAGAGGAGAGCCTGGCCTGGACGGTGGGGGTCCTGACAGCAGCAGTGAGATGGGAGCTTGGCCTGGACGGTGGGGGTCCTGACAGCAACAGTGAGAGGAGAGCCAACCTGGACAGTGGGGGTCCTGAGGCTCCTGAAGGCAGCACTGAGAGGGGAGCATGGCCTGGACGGTGGGGGTCCTGAGGCTCCTGACAGCAGCAGTGAGAGGGGAGCCTGGCCTGGACGGTGGGGGTCCTGAGGCTCCTGACAGCAGCAGTGAGAGGGGAGCCTGGCCTGGACGGCGGGGGTCCTGACAGCAGAAGTGAGAGGAGAGCCTGGCCTGGACGGTGGGGGTCCTGACGACAGCAGTGAGAGGAGAGCCAGGCCTGGACAGTGGGGGTCCTGACGGCAGCAGTGAGAGGGGAGCCTGGCCTGGACGGTGGGGGTCCTGACGGCAGCAGTGAGAGGGGAGCCTGGCCTGGACGGTGGGGGTCCTGACGGCAGCAGTGAGAGGAGAGCCTGGCCTGGACGGTGGGGGTCCTGAGGCTCCTGACGGCAGCAGTGAGAGGAGAGCCTGGCCTGGACGGTGGGGGTCCTGACGGCAGCAGTGAGAGGGGAGCCTGGCCTGGACGGTGGGGGTCCTGACGGCAGCAGTGAGAGATGAGCCTGGCCTGGACGGTGGGGGTCCTGACGGCAGCAGTGAGAGGAGAGCCTGGCCTGGACGGTGGGGGTCCTGAGGCTCCTGACGGCAGCAGTGAGAGGAGAGCCTGGCCTGGACGGTGGGGGTCCTGAGGGCAGCAGTGAGAGGAGAGCCTGGCCTGGACGGTGGGGGTCCTGAGGCTCCTGACGGCAGCAGTGAGAGGAGAGCCTGGCCTGGACGGTGGGGGTCCTGACGGTAGCAGTGAGAGGGGAGCCTGGCCTGGACGGTGGGGGTCCTGACAGCAGCAGTGAGAGGAGAGCCTGGCCTGGACGGTGGGGGTCCTGACGGTAGCAGTGAGAGGAGAGCCCGGCCTGGACGGTGGGGGTCCTGAGGGCAGCAGTGAGAGGAGAGCCTGGCCTGGATGGTGGGGGTCCTGACAGCAGCAGTGAGAGGGGAGCCTGGCCTGTACGGTGGGGGTCCTGACAGCAGCAGTGAGAGGAGAGCCTGGACTGGACGGTGAGGGTCCTGACAGCAGCAGTGAGAGGAGAGCCTGGCCTGGACGGTTGGGGTCCTGATGGCAGCAGTGAGAGGAGAGCCTGGCCTGGTCGGTGGGGGTCCTGACAGCAGCAGTGAGAGGAGAGCCTGGCCTGGACGGTGGGGGTCCTGACGGCAGCAGTGAGAGGGGAGCCAGGCCTGGACGGTGGGGGTCCTGACGGCAGCAGTGAGAGGAGAGCCTGGCCTGGACGGTGGGGGTCCTGATGGCAGCAGTGAGAGGAGAGCCTGGCCTGGACGGTGGGGGTCCTGACAGCAGCAGTGAGAGGGGAGCTTGGCCTGGACGGTGGGGGTCCTGACAGCAGCAGTGAGAGGAGAGCCTGGCCTGGACGGTGGGGGTCCTGATGGCAGCAGTGAGAGGAGAGCCTGGCCTGGACGGTGGGGGTCCTGACAGCAACAGTGAGAGGAGAGCCTGGCCTGGACGGTGGGGGTCCTGAGGCTCCTGACGGCAGCAGTGAGAGGGGAGCCTGGCCTGGATGATGGGGGTCCTGACAGCAGCAGTGAGAGGAGAGCCTGGCCTGGACGGTGGGGGTCCTGAGGCTCCTGACGGCAGCAGTGAGAGGAGAGCCTGGCCTGGACGGTGGGGGTCCTGACGGTAGCAGTGAGAGGAGAGCCCGGCCTGGACGGTGGGGGTCCTGAGGGCAGCAGTGAGAGGAGAGCCTGGCTTGGATGGTGGGTGTCCTGATTGCAGCAGTGAGAGGGGAGCCTGGCCTGGACGGTGGGGGTCCTGACAGCAGCAGTGAGAGGAGAGCCTGGCCTGGACGGTTGGGGTCCTGATGGCAGCAGTGAGAGGAGAGCCTGGCCTGGTCGGTGGGGGTCCTGACAGCAGCAGTGAGAGGAGAGCCTGGCCTGGACGGTGGGGGTCCTGATGGCAGCAGTGAGAGGAGAGCCTGGCCTGGACGGTGGGGGTCCTGACAGCAGCAGTGAGAGGGGAGCTTGGCCTGGACGGTGGGGGTCCTGAGGGCAGCAGTGAGAGGAGAGCCTGGCCTGGACGGTGGGTGTCCTGAGGCTCCTGACAGCAGCAGTGAGAGGGGAGCCTGGCCTGGACGGTGGGGGTCCTGAGGCTCCTGACAGCAGCACTGAGAGGGGAGCCTGGCCTGGACGGCGGGGGTCCTGACAGCAGAAGTGAGAGGACAGCCTGGCCTGGACGGTGGGGGTCCTGATGACAGCAGTTAGAGGAGAGCCTGGCCTGGACGGTGGGGGTCCTGACGGCATCAGTGAGAGGAGAGCTTGGCCTGGACGGTGGGGGTCCTGACGACAGCAGTGAGAGGGGAGCCTGGCCTGGACGGTGGGGGTCCTGACGGCAGCAGTGAGAGGGGAGCCTGGCCTGGATGGTGGGGGTCCTGACGGCAGCAGTGAGAGGGGAGCCCGGCTTGGACGGTGGGGGTCCTGACGGCAGCAGTGAGAGGGGAGCCTGGCCTGGACGGTGGGGGTCCTGACGGCAGCAGTGAGAGGAGAGCCTGGCCTGGATGGTGGGGGTCCTGACGGTAGCAGTGAGAGGGGAGCCTGGCCTGGACGGTGGGGGTCCTGACGGCAGCAGTGAGAGGAGAGCCTGGCCTGGACGGTGGGGGTCCTGAGGCTCCTGACGGCAGTAGTGAGAGGAGAGCCTGGCCTGGACGGTGGGGGTCCTGACGGCAGCAGTGAGAGGGGAGCCTGGCCTGGACAGTGGGGGTCCTGAGGCTCCTGACGGCAGCAGTGAGAGGAGAGCCTGGCCTGGACGGTGGGGGTCCTGACGGCAGCAGTGAGAGATGAGCCTGGCCTGGACGGTGGGGGTCCTGACGGCAGCAGTGAGAGGAGAGCCTGGCCTGGACGGTGGGGGTCCTGAGGCACCTGACAGCAGCAGTGAGAGGGGAGCCTGGCCTGGACGGTGGGGGTCCTGACAGCAGAAGTGAGAGGACAGACTGGCCTGGACGGTGGGGGTCCTGACGGCAGCAGTGAGAGGAGAGCCTGGCCTGGACGGTGGGGGTCCTGAGGCTCCTGACGGCAGCAGTGAGAGGAGAGCCTGGCCTGGACGGTGGGGGTCCTGACGGCAGCAGTGAGAGGGGAGCCTGCCCTGGACGGTGGGGGTCCTGACGGCAGCAGTGAGAGATGAGCCTGGCCTGGACGGTGGGGGTCCTGAGGCTCCTGACGGCAGCAGTGAGAGGAGAGCCTGGCCTGGACGGTGGGGGTCCTGACGGTAGCAGTGAGAGGGGAGCCTGGCCTGGACGGTGGGGGTCCTGACAGCAGCAGTGAGAGGAGAGCCTGGCCTGGACGGTGGGGGTCCTGACAGCAGCAGTGAGAGGAGAGCCTGGCCTGGACGGTTGGGGTCCTGATGGCAGCAGTGAGAGGAGAGCCTGGCCTGGTCGGTGGGGGTCCTGACAGCAGCAGTGAGAGGAGAGCCTGGCCTGGACGGTGGGGGTCCTGATGGCAGCAGTGAGAGGAGAGCCTGGCGTGGTCGGTGGGGGTCCTGATGGCAGCAGTGAGAGGAGAGCCTGGCCTGGACGGTGGGGGTCCTGACAGCAGCAGTGAGAGGGGAGCTTGGCCTGGACGGTGGGGGTCCTGACAGCAACAGTGAGAGGAGAGCCTGGCCTGGACGGTGGGGGTCCTGACGGTAGCAGTGAGAGGAGAGCCTGGCCTGGACGGTGGGGGTCCTGAGGCTCCTGACGGCAGCAGTGAGAGGGGAGCCTGGCCTGGACGATGGGGGTCCTGACAGCAGCAGTGAGAGGAGAGCCTGGCCTGGACGGTGGGGGTCCTGACAGCAGCAGTGAGAGGGGAGCCTGGCCTGGACGGTGGGGGTCCTGACAGCAGCAGTGAGAGGGGAGCCTGGCTTGGATGGTGGGTGTCCTGACAGCAGCAGTGAGAGGGGAGCCTGGCCTGGACGGTGGGGGTCCTGACAGCAGCAGTGAGAGGAGAGCCTGGCCTGGACGGTTGGGGTCCTGATGGCAGCAGTGAGAGGAGAGCCTGGCCTGGTCGGTGGGGGTCCTGACAGCAGCAGTGAGAGGAGAGCCTGGCCTGGACGGTGGGGGTCCTGATGGCAGCAGTGAGAGGAGAGCCTGGCCTGGACGGTGGGGGTCCTGACAGCAGCAGTGAGATGGGAGCTTGGCCTGGACGGTGGGGGTCCTGACAGCAACAGTGAGAGGAGAGCCAACCTGGACGGTGGGGGTCCTGAGGCTCCTGAAGGCAGCAATGAGAGGAGAGCCTGGCCTGGACGATGGGGGTCCTGACGGCAGCAGTGAGAGGGGAGCCTGGCCTGGACGGTGGGGGTCCTGAGGCTCCTGACGGCAGCAGTGAGAGGGGAGCCTGGCCTGGACGGTGGGGGTCCTGAGGCTCCTGACGGTAGCAGTGAGAGGAGAGCCTGGCCTGGACGGTGGGGGTCCTGACGGTAGCAGTGAGAGGGGAGCCTGGTCTGGACGGTGGGGGTCCTGACTGTAGCAGTGAGAGGAGAGCCTGGCCTGGACGGTGGGGGTCCTGACGGTAGCAGTGAGAGGGGAGCCTGGTCTGGACGGTGGGGGTCCTGACGGTAGCAGTGAGAGGAGAGCCTGGCCTGGACGGTGGGGGTCCTGACGGTAGCAGTGAGAGGGGAGCCTGGTCTGGACGGTGGGGGTCCTGACTGCAGCAGTGAGAGGGGAGCCTGGTCTGGACGGTGGGGGTCCTGAGGCTCCTGACAGCAGCAGTGAGAGGGGAGCCTGGCCTGGACGGTAGGGGTCCTGAGGCTCCTGACGGCAGCAGTGAGAGGGGAGCCTGGCCTGGACGGTGGGGGTCCTGACGGCAGCAGTGAGAGGGGAGCCCGGCCTGGATGGTGGGGGTCCTGACAGCAGCAGTGAGAGGGGAGCCTGGCCTGGACGGTGGGGGTCCTGAGGCTCCTGACGGCAGCAGTGAGAGGGGAGCCTGGCCTGGACGGTGGGGGTCCTGACGGCAGCAGTGAGAGAAGAGCCTGGGCTGGTCGGTGGGGGTCCTGACGGCAGCAGTGAGAGGAGAGCCTGGGCTGGTCGGTGGGGGTCCTGACGGCAGCTGTGAGAGGGGAGCCTGGCCTGGACGGTGGGGGTCCTGACAGCAGCAGTGAGAGGAGAGCCTGGCCTGGACAGTGGGGGTCCTGACGGCAGCAGTGAGGGGAGAGCCTGGCCTGGACAGTGGGGGTCCTGACAACAGCAGTGAGAGGAGAGCCTGGCCTGGACGGTTGGGGTCCTGACGGCAGCAGTGAGAGGGGAGCCTGGCCTGGACGGTGGGGGTCCTGACGGCAGCAGTGAGGGGAGAGCCTGGCCTGGACGGTGGGGGTCCTGACGGCAGCAGTGAGAGGGGAGCCCGGCCTGGACGGTGGGGGTGCTGACAGCAGCAGTGAGAGGGGAGCCTGGCCTGGACGGTGGGGGTCCTGAGGCTCCTGACGGCAGCAGTGAGAGGGGAGCCTGGCCTGGACGGTGGGGGTCCTGACGGCAGCAGTGAGAGAAGAGCCTGGGCTGGTCGGTGGGGGTCCTGACGGCAGCAGTGAGAGGAGAGCCTGGGCTGGTCGGTGGGGGTCCTGACGGCAGCAGTGAGAGGGGAGCCTGGCCTGGACGGTGGGGGTCCTGACAGCAGCAGTGAGAGGAGAGCCTGGCCTGGACAGTGAGGGTCCTGACGGCAGCAGTGAGGGGAGAGCCTGGCCTGGACAGTGGGGGTCCTGACAACAGCAGTGAGAGGGGAGCCTGGCCTGGACGGTGGGGGTCCTGAGGCTCCTGACGGCAGCAGTGAGAGGAGAGCCTGGCCTGGACGGTGGGGGTCCTGAGGCTCCTGACAGCAGCAGTGAGAGGGGAGCCTGGCCTGGACCGTGGGGGTCCTGAGGCTCCTGACGGCAGCAGTGAGAGGGGAGCTTGGCCTGGACGGTGGGGGTCCTGACAGCAACAGTGAGAGGAGAGCCTGGCCTGGACGGTGGGGGTCCTGAGGCTCCTGAAGGCAGCAATGAGAGGAGAGCCTGGCCTGGACGATGGGGGTCCTGAAGGCAGCAGTGAGAGGGGAGCCTGGCCTGGACGATGGGGGTCCTGACAGCAGCAGTGAGAGGAGAGCCTGGCCTGGACGGTGGGGGTCCTGAGGCTCCTGACGGCAGCAGTGAGAGGAGAGCCTGGCCTGGACGGTGGGGGTCCTGACGGTAGCAGTGAGAGGAGAGCCCGGCCTGGACGGTGGGGGTCCTGACAACAGCAGTGAGAGGGGAGCCTGGCCTGGACGGTGGGGGTCCTGACAGCAGCAGTGAGAGGAGAACCTGGCCTGGACGGTGGGGGTCCTGACAGCAGCAGTGAGAGGGGAGCCTGGCCTGGACGGTGGGGGTCCTGACGGCAGCAGTTAGAAGGGAGCCTGGCCTGGACGGTGGGGGTCCTGACGGCAGCAGTGAGAGGGGAGCCTGGCCTGGACGGTGGGGGTCCTGACAGCGGCAGTGAGAGGAGAGCCTGGCCTGGACGGTGGGGGTCCTGATGGCAGCAGTGAGAGGAGAGCCTGGCCTGGTCGGTGGGGGTCCTGACAGTAGCAGTGAGAGGAGTGCCTGGCCTGGACGGTGGGGGTCCTGATGGCAGCAGTGAGAGGAGAGCCTGGCCTGGTCGGTGGGGGTCCTGATGGCAGCAGTGAGAGGAGAGCCTGGCCTGGACGGTGGGGGTCCTGACAGCAGCAGTGAGAGGGGAGCTTGGCCTGGACGGTGGGGGTCCTGACAGCAACAGTGAGAGGAGAGCCTGGCCTGGACGGTGGGGGTCCTGAGGCTCCTGAAGGCAGCAATGAGAGGAGAGCCTGGCCTGGACGATGGGGGTCCTGACGGCAGCAGTGAGAGGGGAGCCTGGCCTGGACGGTGGGGGTCCTGAGGCTCCTGACGGCAGCAGTGAGAGGGGAGCCTGGCCTGGTCGGTGGGGGTCCTGACAGCAGCAGTGAGAGGAGAGCCTGGCCTGGACAGTGGGGGTCCTGACGGCAGCAGTGAGGGGAGAGCCTGGCCTGGACAGTGGGGTTCTGACAACAGCAGTGAGAGGAGAGCCTGGCCTGGACGGTTGGGGTCCTGACGGCAGCAGTGAGGGGAGAGCCTGGCCTGGACAGTGGGGGTCCTGACAACAGCAGTGAGAGGAGAGCCTGGCCTGGACGGTGGGGGTCCTGACGGCAGCAGTGCGAGGGGAGCCCGGCCTGGACGGTGGGGTTCCTGACGGTAGCAGTGAGAGGGGAGCCTGGTCTGTACGGTGGGGGTCCTGACGGTAGCAGTGAGAGGAGAGCCTGGCCTGGACGGTGGGGGTCCTGACGGTAGCAGTGAGAGGAGAGCCTGGGCTGGTCGGTGGGGGTCCTGACGGCAGCAGTGAGAGGAGAGCCTGGGCTGGTCGGTGGGGGTCCTGACGGCAGCAGTGAGAGGGGAGCCTGGCCTGGACGGTGGGGGTCCTGACAGCAGCAGTGAGAGGAGAGCCTGGCCTGGACAGTGAGGGTCCTGACGGCAGCAGTGAGGGGAGAGCCTGGCCTGGACAGTGGGGGTCCTGACAACAGCAGTGAGAGGGGAGCCTGGCCTGGACGGTGGGGGTCCTGAGGCTCCTGACGGCAGCAGTGAGAGGAGAGCCTGGCCTGGACGGTGGGGGTCCTGAGGCTCCTGACAGCAGCAGTGAGAGGGGAGCCTGGCCTGGACCGTGGGGGTCCTGAGGCTCCTGACGGCAGCAGTGAGAGGGGAGCTTGGCCTGGACGGTGGGGGTCCTGACAGCAACAGTGAGAGGAGAGCCTGGCCTGGACGGTGGGGGTCCTGAGGCTCCTGAAGGCAGCAATGAGAGGAGAGCCTGGCCTGGACGATGGGGGTC
This sequence comes from Hypanus sabinus, assembly GCF_030144855.1. NCBI lineage: Eukaryota > Metazoa > Chordata > Chondrichthyes > Myliobatiformes > Dasyatidae > Hypanus > Hypanus sabinus. The sequence goes on along the minus strand of NW_026778950.1, from coordinate 76,608 downwards.
CTGAAGGCAGCAGTGAGAGGGGAGCCTGGCCTGGACGATGGGGGTCCTGACAGCAGCAGTGAGAGGAGAGCCTGGCCTGGACGGTGGGGGTCCTGAGGCTCCTGACGGCAGCAGTGAGAGGAGAGCCTGGCCTGGACGGTGGGGGTCCTGACGGTAGCAGTGAGAGGAGAGCCCGGCCTGGACGGTGGGGGTCCTGACAACAGCAGTGAGAGGGGAGCCTGGCCTGGACGGTGGGGGTCCTGACAGCAGCAGTGAGAGGAGAACCTGGCCTGGACGGTGGGGGTCCTGACAGCAGCAGTGAGAGGGGAGCCTGGCCTGGACGGTGGGGGTCCTGACGGCAGCAGTTAGAAGGGAGCCTGGCCTGGACGGTGGGGGTCCTGACGGCAGCAGTGAGAGGGGAGCCTGGCCTGGACGGTGGGGGTCCTGACAGCGGCAGTGAGAGGAGAGCCTGGCCTGGACGGTGGGGGTCCTGATGGCAGCAGTGAGAGGAGAGCCTGGCCTGGTCGGTGGGGGTCCTGACAGCAGCAGTGAGAGGAGAGCCTGGCCTGGACGGTGGGGGTCCTGATGGCAGCAGTGAGAGGAGAGCCTGGCCTGGTCGGTGGGGGTCCTGATGGCAGCAGTGAGAGGAGAGCCTGGCCTGGACGGTGGGGGTCCTGACAGCAGCAGTGAGAGGGGAGCTTGGCCTGGACGGTGGGGGTCCTGACAGCAACAGTGAGAGGAGAGCCTGGCCTGGACGGTGGGGGTCCTGAGGCTCCTGAAGGCAGCAATGAGAGGAGAGCCTGGCCTGGACGATGGGGGTCCTGACGGCAGCAGTGAGAGGGGAGCCTGGCCTGGACGGTGGGGGTCCTGAGGCTCCTGACGGCAGCAGTGAGAGGGGAGCCTGGCCTGGTCGGTGGGGGTCCTGACAGCAGCAGTGAGAGGAGAGCCTGGCCTGGACAGTGGGGGTCCTGACGGCAGCAGTGAGGGGAGAGCCTGGCCTGGACAGTGGGGTTCTGACAACAGCAGTGAGAGGAGAGCCTGGCCTGGACGGTTGGGGTCCTGACGGCAGCAGTGAGGGGAGAGCCTGGCCTGGACAGTGGGGGTCCTGACAACAGCAGTGAGAGGAGAGCCTGGCCTGGACGGTGGGGGTCCTGACGGCAGCAGTGCGAGGGGAGCCCGGCCTGGACGGTGGGGGTTCCTGACGGTAGCAGTGAGAGGGGAGCCTGGTCTGTACGGTGGGGGTCCTGACGGTAGCAGTGAGAGGAGAGCCTGGCCTGAGCCTGGTCTGGACGGTGGGGGTCCTGACGGCAGCAGTGAGAGGGGAGCCTGGCCTGGACGGTGGGGGTCCTGACTGCAGCAGTGAGAGGGGAGCCTGGTCTGGACAGTGGGGGTCCTGAGCTCCTGACAGCAGCAGTGAGAGGGGAGCCTGGCCTGGACGGTGGGGGTCCTGAGGCTCCTGACGGCAGCAGTGAGAGGGGAGCCTGGCCTGGACGGTGGGGGTCCCTGACGGCAGCAGTGAGAGAAGAGCCTGGGCTGGTCGGTGGGGGTCCTGACGGCAGCAGTGAGAGGAGAGCCTGGGCTGGTCGGTGGGGGTCCTGACGGCAGCAGTGAGAGGAGAGCCTGGGCTGGTCGGTGGGGGTCCTGACGGCAGCAGTGAGAGGGGAGCCTGGCCTGGACGGTGGGGGTCCTGACAGCAGCAGTGAGAGGAGAGCCTGGCCTGGACGGTGGGGGTCCTGACAGCAGCAGTGAGAGGAGAGCCTGGCCTGGACGGTGGGGGTCCTGACAGCAGCAGTGAGAGGGGAGCCTGGCCTGGACGGTGGGGGTTCCTGACGGCAGCAGTTAGAGGGGAGCCTGGCCTGGACGGTGGGGGTCCTGACGGCAGCAGTGAGAGGGGAGCCTGGCCTGGACGGTGGGGGTCCTGACAGCAGCAGTGAGAGGAGAGCCTGGCCTGGACGTTGGGGGTCCTGATGGCAGCAGTGAGAGGAGAGCCTGGCCTGGTCGGTGGGGGTCCTGACAGCAGCAGTGAGAGGAGAGCCTGGCCTGGACGGTGGGGGTCCTGATGGCAGCAGTGAGAGGAGAGCCTGGCCTGGTCGGTGGGGGTCCTGATGGCAGCAGTGAGAGGAGAGCCTGGCCTGGACGGTGGGGGTCCTGATGGCAGCAGTGAGAGGAGAGCCTGGCCTGGTCGGTGGGGGTCCTGACGGCAGCAGTGAGAGGAGTGCCTGGCCTGGACGGTTGGGGTCCTGACGGCAGCAGTGAGGGGAGAGCCTGGCCTGGACGGTGGGGGGTCCTGACAGCAGCAGTGAGAGGGGAGCCTGGCCTGGACGGTGGGGGTCCTGACAGCAGCAGTGAGAGGGGAGCCTGGCCTGGACGGTGGGGGTCCTGACAGCAGCAGTGAGAGGAGTGCCTGGCCTGGACGGTTGGGGTCCTGACGGCAGCAGTGAGGGGAGAGCCTGGCCTGGACGGTGGGGGTCCTGACAGCAGCAGTGAGAGGGGAGCCTGGCCTGGACGGTGGGGGTCCTGACGGCAGCAAGTGAGAGGGGAGCCTGGCCTGGACGGTGGGGGTCCTGACGGCAGCAGTGAGAGGGGAGCCCGGCCTGGACGGTGGGGGTCCTGAGGCTCCTGACAGCAGCAGTGAGAGGGGAGCCTGGCCTGGACCGTGGGGGTCCTGAGGCTCCTGACGGCAGCAGTGAGAGGGGAGCCTGGCCTGGACGGTGGGGGTCCTGACGGCAGCAGTGAGAGGGGAGCCCGGCCTGGACAGTGGGGGTCCTGACAGCAGCAGTGAGAGGGGAGCCTGGCCTGGACGGTGGGGGTCCTGAGGCTCCTGACGGCAGCAGTGAGAGGGGAGCCTGGCCTGGGACGGTGGGGGTTCCCTGACGGCAGCAGTGAGAGAAGAGCCTGGGCTGGTCGGTGGGGGGTCCTGACGGCAGCAGTGAGAGGAGAGCCTGGGCTGGACGGTGGGGGTCCTGACAACAGCAGTGAGAGGAGAGCCTGGCCTGGACGGTGGGGGTCCTGAAGCTCCTGACAGTAGCAGTGAGAGGGGAGCCTGGCCTGGACGGTGGGGGTCCTGACGGCAGCAGTGAGAGGGGAGCCTGGCCTGGACGGTGGGGGTCCTGACGGCAGCAGTGAGAGGAGAGAGCCTTGTCTGGACGGTGGGGGTCCTGACGGCAGCAGTGAGAGGAGAGCCTGGCCTGGACGGTGGGGGTCCTGAGGGCAGCAGTGAGAGGAGAGCCTGGTCCGGACGGTGGGGGTCCTGAGGCTCCTGACAGCAGCAGTGAGAGGGGAGCCTGGCCTGGACGGTGGGGGTCCTGACGGCAGCAGTGAGAGGAGAGCCTGTCCTTGACGGTGGGGGTCCTGACGGCAGCAGTGAGAGGGGAGCCTGGCCTGGACGGTGGGGGTCCTGACAGCAGCAGTGAGAGGAGAGCCTGTCCTTGACGGTGGGGGTCCTGACGGCAGCAGTGAGAGGGGAGCCTGGCCTGGACTGTGGGGGTCCCTGACAGCAGCAGTGAGAGGATAGCCCGGCCTGGGACGGTGGGGGTCCTGACGGCAGTAGTGAGAGATGAGCCTGGCCTGGACGGTGGAGGTCCTGACGGCAGCAGTGAGAGGAGAGCCAGGTCTGGACGGTGGGGGTCCTGACGGTAGCAGTGAGAGGGGAGCCTGGTCTGGACGGTGGGGGTCCTGACGGTAGCAGTGAGAGGAGAGCCCTGGTCTGGGACTGTGGGGGTCCTGACGGTAGCAGTGAGAGGGGGAGGCCTGGTCTGGACGGTGGGGGGTCCTGACGGTAGCAGTGATAGGAGAGCCTGGCCTGGACGGTGGGGGTCCTGACGGCAGCAGTGAGAGGGGAGCCTGGCCTGGACGGTGGGGGTCCTGACGGCAGCAGTGAGAGGAGAGCCTGGGCTGGGACGGTGGGGGTCCTGACGGTAGCAGTGAGAGATGAGCCTGGCCTGGACGGTGGGGGTCCTGACAGCAGCAGTGAGAGGGGGAGCCTGGCCTGGACGGTGGGGGTCCTGAGGCTCCTGACGGCAGCAGTGAGAGGAGAGCCTGGCCTGGACGGTGGGGGTCCTGACGGCAGCAGTGAGAGGAGAGCCTGGCCTGGACGGTGGGGGTCCTGACGGCAAGCAGTGAGAGGGGAGCCTGGCCTGGACGGTGGGGGGTCCTGACAACAGCAGTGAGAGGGGAGCCTGGCCTGGACGGTGGGGGTCCCTGACAGCAGCAGTGAGAGGGGAGCCTGGCCTGGACGGTGGGGGTCCTGACGGCAGCAGTGAGAGGGGAGCCCGGCCTGGACGGTGGGGGTCCTGAGGCTCCTGACGGCAGCAGTGAGAGGGGGAGCCTGGCCTGGACGGTGGGGGTCCTGACAGCAGCAGTGAGAGGGGGAGCCTGGCCTGGACGGTGGGGGTCCTGAGGGCTCCTGACGGCAGCAGTGAGAGGGGAGCCTGGCCTGGACGGTGGGGGTCCTGACGGCAGCAGTGAGAGGGGAGCCCGGCCTGGACGGTGGGGTTCCTGACGGTAGCAGTGAGAGGGGAGCCCCGGCCTGGACGGTGGGGGTCCTGACAGCAGCAGTGAGAGGGGAGCCTGGCCTGGACGGTGGGGGTCCTGACGGTAGCAGTGAGAGGGGAGCCCGGCCTGGACGGTGGGGGGTCCTGACAGCAGCAGTGAGAGGGGAGCCTGGCCTGGACGGTGGGGGTCCTGAGGCTCCTGACGGCAGCAGTGAGAGGGGAGCCTGGCCTGGACGGTGGGGGGTCCTGACGGCAGCAGTGAGAGGGGAGCCCGGCCTGGACGGTGGGGGGTCCCTGAGGCTCCTGACGGCAGCAGTGAGAGGGGAGCCCGGCCCTGGGACGGTGGGGGTCCTGACAGCAGCAGTGAGAGGGGGAGCCTGGCCTGGACGGTGGGGGTCCTGACGGTAAGCAGTGAGAGGGGAGCCCGGCCTGGACGGTGGGGGGTAATCTGACAGCAAGTGAGAGGGGAGCCTGGCCTGGACGGTGGGGGGTCCTGAGGCTCCTGACGGCAGCAGTGAGAGGGGAGCCTGGCCTGGAAGGTGGGGGTCCTGACGGCAGCAGTGAGAGGGGGAGCCCGGCCTGGACGGTGGGGGTCCTGAGGCTCCTGACGGCAGCAGTGAGAGGGGAGCCTGGCCTGGACGGGTGGGGGTCCTGACAGCAGCAGTGAGAGGAGAGCCTGGCCTGGACGGTGGGGGTCCTGACAGCCAGCAGTGAGAGGAGAGCCTGGCCTGGACGGTGGGGGGTCCTGACAGCAGCACGTGAGAGGGGAGCCTGGCCTGGACGGTGGGGGGTCCTGACGGCAGCAGTTAGAGGGGAGCCTGGCCTGGACGGTGGGGGTCCTGACGGCAGCAGTGAGAGGGGAGCCTGGCCTGGACGGTGGGGGTCCTGACAGCAGCAGTGAGAGGAGAGCCTGGCCTGGACGGTTGGGGGTCCTGATGGCAGCAGTGAGAGGAGAGCCTGGCCTGGTCGGTGGGGGGTCCTGACAGCAGCAGTGAGAGGAGAGCCTGGCCTGGACGGTGGGGGTTCCTGATGGCAGCCAGTGAGAGGAGAGCCTGGCCTGGTCGGTGGGGGTCCTGATGGCAGCAAGTGAGAGGAGAGCCTGGCCTGGACGGTGGGGGTCCTGACAGCAGCAGTGAGAGGGGAGCTTGGCCTGGACGGTGGGGGTCCTGACAGCAACAGTGAGAGGAGAGCCTGGCCTGGACGGTGGGGGTCCTGAGGCTCCTGAAGGCAGCAATGAGAGGGGAGCCTGGCCTGGACGGTGGGGGTCCTGACAGCAGCAGTGAGAGGAGAGCCTGGCCTGGACGGTGGGGGTCCTGACGGCAGCAGTGAGAGGGGAGCCCGGCCTGGACGGTGGGGTTCCTGACGGTAGCAGTGAGAGGGGAGCCTGGTCTGGACGGTGGGGGTCCTGACGGTAGCAGTGAGAGGAGAGCCTGGCCTGGACGGTGGGGGTCCTGACGGTAGCAGTGAGAGGGGAGCCTGGTCTGGACGGTGGGGGTCCTGACGGTAGCAGTGAGAGGAGAGCCTGGCCTGGACGGTGGGGGTCCTGACGGTAGCAGTGAGAGGGGAGCCTGGTCTGGACGGTGGGGGACCTGACGGCAGCAGTGAGAGGGGAGCTTGGCCTGGACGGTGGGGGTCCTGCCTGCAGCAGTGAGAGGGGAGCCTGGTCTGGACGGTGGGGGTCCTGAGGCTCCTGACAGCAGCAGTGAGAGGGGAGCCTGGCCTGGACGGTGGGGGTCCTGAGGCTCCTGACGGCAGCAGTGAGAGGGGAGCCTGGCCTGGACGGTGGGGGTCCTGACGGCAGCAGTGAGAGAAGAGCCTGGGCTGGTCGGTGGGGGTCCTGACGGCAGCAGTGAGAGGAGAGCCTGGCCTGGACGGTGGGGGTCCTGACAGCAGCAGTGAGAGGAGAGCCTGGCCTGGACGGTGGGGGTCCTGACGGCAGCAGTGAGAGGAGTGCCTGGCCTGGACGGTTGGGGTCCTGACGGCAGCAGTGAGGGGAGAGCCTGGCCTGGACGGTGGGGGTCCTGACAGCAGCAGTGAGAGGGGAGCCTGGCCTGGACGGTGGGGGTCCTGACAGCAGCAGTGAGAGGGGAGCCTGGCCTGGACGGTGGGGGTCCTGACAGCAGCAGTGAGAGGAGTGCCTGGCCTGGACGGTTGGGGTCCTGACGGCAGCAGTGAGGGGAGAGCCTGGCCTGGACGGTGGGGGTCCTGACAGCAGCAGTGAGAGGGGAGCCTGGCCTGGACGGTGGGGGTCCTGACGGCAGCAGTGAGAGGGGAGCCTGGCCTGGACGGTGGGGGTCCTGACGGCAGCAGTGAGAGGGGAGCCCGGCCTGGACGGTGGGGGTCCTGAGGCTCCTGACAGCAGCAGTGAGAGGGGAGCCTGGCCTGGACCGTGGGGGTCCTGAGGCTCCTGACGGCAGCAGTGAGAGGGGAGCCTGGCCTGGACGGTGGGGGTCCTGACGGCAGCAGTGAGAGGGGAGCCCGGCCTGGACAGTGGGGGTCCTGACAGCAGCAGTGAGAGGGGAGCCTGGCCTGGACGGTGGGGGTCCTGAGGCTCCTGACGGCAGCAGTGAGAGGGGAGCCTGGCCTGGACGGTGGGGGTCCTGACGGCAGCAGTGAGAGAAGAGCCTGGGCTGGTCGGTGGGGGTCCTGACGGCAGCAGTGAGAGGAGAGCCTGGGCTGGACGGTGGGGGTCCTGACAACAGCAGTGAGAGGAGAGCCTGGCCTGGACGGTGGGGGTCCTGAAGCTCCTGACAGTAGCAGTGAGAGGGGAGCCTGGCCTGGACGGTGGGGGTCCTGACGGCAGCAGTGAGAGGGGAGCCTGGCCTGGACGGTGGGGGTCCTGACGGCAGCAGTGAGAGGAGAGCCTTGTCTGGACGGTGGGGGTCCTGACGGCAGCAGTGAGAGGAGAGCCTGGCCTGGACGGTGGGGGTCCTGAGGGCAGCAGTGAGAGGAGAGCCTGGTCCGGACGGTGGGGGTCCTGAGGCTCCTGACAGCAGCAGTGAGAGGGGAGCCTGGCCTGGACGGTGGGGGTCCTGACGGCAGCAGTGAGAGGAGAGCCTGTCCTTGACGGTGGGGGTCCTGACGGCAGCAGTGAGAGGGGAGCCTGGCCTGGACGGTGGGGGGTCCTGACAGCAGCAGTGAGAGGAGAGCCTGTCCTTGACGGTGGGGGTCCTGACGGCAGCAGTGAGAGGGGAGCCTGGCCTGGACTGTGGGGGTCCTGACAGCAGCAGTGAGAGGATAGCCCGGCCTGGACGGTGGGGGTCCTGACGGCAGTAGTGAGAGATGAGCCTGGCCTGGACGGTGGAGGTCCTGACGGCAGCAGTGAGAGGAGAGCCAGGTCTGGACGGTGGGGGTCCTGACGGTAGCAGTGAGAGGGGAGCCTGGTCTGGACGGTGGGGGTCCTGACGGTAGCAGTGAGAGGGGAGCCTGGTCTGGACGGTGGGGGTCCTGACGGTAGCAGTGATAGGAGAGCCTGGCCTGGACGGTGGCGGTCCTGACGGCAGCAGTGAGAGGGGAGCCTGGCCTGGACGGTGGGGGTCCTGACGGCAGCAGTGAGAGGAGAGCCTGGGCTGGACGGTGGGGGTCCTGACGGCAGCAGTGAGAGGGGAGCCCGGCCTGGACGGTGGGGGTCCTGACAGCAGCAGTGATAGGGGAGACTGGCCTGGACGGTGGGGGTCCTGAGGCTCCTGACGGCAGCAGTGAGAGGGGAGCCTGGCCTGGACGGTGGGGGTCCTGACGGCAGCAGTGAGAGAAGAGCCTGGGCTGGTCGGTGGGGGTCCTGACGGCAGCAGTGAGAGGAGAGCCTGGGCTGGACGGTGGGGGTCCTGACAACAGCAGTGAGAGGAGAGCCTGGCCTGGACGGTGGGGGTCCTGACGGCAGCAGTGAGAGGGGAGCCTGGCCTGGACGGTGGGGGTCCTGACGGCAGCAGTGAGAGGGGAGCCTGGCCTGGACGGTGGGGGTCCTGACAGCAGCAGTGAGGGGAGAGCCTGGCCTGGACGGTGGGGGTCCTGACGGTAGCAGTGAGAGATGAGCCTGGCCTGGACGGTGGGGGTCCTGACAGCAGCAGTGAGAGGTGAGCCTGGCCTGGACGGTGGGGGTCCTGAGGCTCCTGACGGCAGCAGTGAGAGGAGAGCCTGGCCTGGACGGTGGGGGTCCTGACGGCAGCAGTGAGAGGAGAGCCTGGCCTGGACGGTGGGGGTCCTGACGGCAGCAGTGAGAGGGGAGCCTGGCCTGGACGGTGGGGGTCCTGACAACAGCAGTGAGAGGGGAGCCTGGCCTGGACGGTGGGGGTCCTGACAGCAGCAGTGAGAGGGGAGCCTGGCCTGGACGGTGGGGGTCCTGACGGCAGCAGTGAGAGGGGAGCCCGGCCTGGACGGTGGGGGTCCTGAGGCTCCTGACGGCAGCAGTGAGAGGGGAGCCTGGCCTGGACGGTGGGGGTCCTGACAGCAGCAGTGAGAGGGGAGCCTGGCCTGGACGGTGGGGGTCCTGAGGCTCCTGACGGCAGCAGTGAGAGGGGAGCCTGGCCTGGACGGTGGAGGTCCTGACGGCAGCAGTGAGAGGGGAGCCCGGCCTGGACGGTGGGGTTCCTGACGGTAGCAGTGAGAGGGGAGCCCGGCCTGGACGGTGGGGGTCCTGACAGCAGCAGTGAGAGGGGAGCCTGGCCTGGACGGTGGGGGTCCTGACGGTAGCAGTGAGAGGGGAGCCCGGCCTGGACGGTGGGGGTCCTGACAGCAGCAGTGAGAGGGGAGCCTGGCCTGGACGGTGGGGGTCCTGAGGCTCCTGACGGCAGCAGTGAGAGGGGAGCCTGGCCTGGACGGTGGGGGTCCTGACGGCAGCAGTGAGAGGGGAGCCCGGCCTGGACGGTGGGGGTCCTGAGGCTCCTGACGGCAGCAGTGAGAGGGGAGCCCGGCCTGGACGGTGGGGGTCCTGACAGCAGCAGTGAGAGGGGAGCCTGGCCTGGACGGTTGGGGGTCCTGACGGTAGCAGTGAGAGGGGAGCCCGGCCTGGACGGTGGGGGTCCTGACAGCAGCAGTGAGAGGGGAGCCTGGCCTGGACGGTGGGGGTCCTGAGGCTCCTGACGGCAGCAGTGAGAGGGGAGCCTGGCCTGGAAGGTGGGGGTCCTGACGGCAGCAGTGAGAGGGGAGCCCGGCCTGGACGGTGGGGGTCCTGAGGCTCCTGACGGCAGCAGTGAGAGGGGAGCCTGGCCTGGACGGTGGGGGTCCTGACAGCAGCAGTGAGAGGGGAGCCTGGCCTGGACGGTGGGGGTCCTGAGGCTCCTGACGGCAGCAGTGAGAGGGGAGCCTGGCCTGGACGGAGGGGGTCCTGACGGCAGCAGTGAGAGGGGAGCCCGGCCTGGACGGTGGGGTTCCTGACGGTAGCAGTGAGAGGGGAGCCTGGTCTGGACGGTGGGGGTCCTGACGGTAGCAGTGAGAGGAGAGCCTGGCCTGGAAGGTGGGGGTCCTGACGGCAGCAGTGAGAGGGGAGCCAGGCCTGGACGGTGGGGGTCCTGACGGTAGCAGTGAGATGGGAGCCTGGTCTGGACGGTGGGGGTCCTGAGGGCAGCAGTGAGAGGGGAGCTTGGCCTGGACGGTGGGGGTCCTGACAGCAGCAGTGAGAGGGGAGCCTGGTCTGGACGGTGGGGGTTCTGAGGCTCCTGACAGCAGCAGTGAGAGGGGAGCCTGGCCTGGACGGTGGGGGTCCTGAGGCTCCTGACGGCAGCAGTGAGAGGGGAGCCTGGCCTGGACGGTGGGGGTCCTGACGGCAGCAGTGAGAGGGGAGCCCGGCCTGGACGGTGGGGGTCCTGACAGCAGCAGTGAGAGGAGAGCCTGGGCTGGACGGTGGGGGTCCTGACAACAGCAGTGAGAGGAGAGCCTGGCCTGGACGGTGGGGGTCCTGACAGCAGCAGTGAGAGGAGAGCCTTGTCTGGACGGTGGGGGTCCTGACGGCAGCAGTGAGAGGGGAGCCTGGTCTGGACGGTGGGGGTCCTGACGGCAGCAGTGAGAGGGGAGCCTGGCCTGGACGGTGGGGGTCCTGACGGCAGCAGTGAGAGGAGAGCCTGTTCTGGACGGTGGGGGTCCTGACAGCAGCAGTGAGAGGGGAGCCTGGCCTGGACGGTGGGGGTCCTGACAGCAGCAGTGAGAGGGGAGCCTGGCCTGGACGGTGGGGGTCCTGACGGCAGCAGTGAGAAGAGAGCCTGTCCTTGACGGTGGGGGTCCTGACGGCAGCAGTGAGAGGGGAGCCTGGCCTGGACGGTGGGGGTCCTGACAGCAGCAGTGAGAGGAGAGCCTGGCCTGGACGGTGGGGGACCTGACAACAGCAGTGAGAGGGGAGCCTGGCCTGGACGGTGGGGGTCCTGACAGCAGCAGTGAGAGGAGAGCCTGGCCTGGACAGTGGGGGTCCTGACGGCAGCAGTGAGAGGAGAGCCTGGCCTGGACAGTGGGGGTCCTGACAACAGCAGTGAGAGGGGAGCCTGGTCTGGACGGTGGGGGTCCTGACGGTAGCAGTGAGAGGATAGCCCGGCCTGGACGGTGGGGGTCCTGACGGCAGCAGTGAGAGGGGAGCCTCGCCTAGACGGTGGGGGTCCTGACGGTAGCAGTGAGAGGGGAGCCTGGTCTGGACGGTGGGGGTCCTGACGGTAGCAGTGAGAGGAGAGCCTGGCCTGGACGGTGGGGGTCCTGACGGCAGCAGTGAGAGGGGATCTTGGCCTGGACGGTGGGGGTCCTGACGGCAGCAGTGAGAGGAGAGCCTGGCCTGGACGGTGGGGGTCCTGACGGCAGCAGTGAGAGATGAGCCTGGCCTGGACGGTGGGGGTCCTGACGGCAGCAGTGAGAGGAGAGCCTGTCCTTGACGGTGGGGATCCTGACGGCAGCAGTGAGAGGGGAGCCTGGCCTGGACGGTGGGGGTCCTGACAGCAGCAGTGAGAGGAGAGCCTGGCCTGGACGGTGGGGGTCCTGACGGCAGCAGTGAGAGATGAGCCTGGCCTGGACGGTGGGGGTCCTGAAGGTGGCAGTGAGAGGGGAGCCTGGTCTGGACGGTGGGGGTCCTGATGGTAGCAGTGAGAGGATAGCCCGGCCTGGACGGTGGGGGTCCTGACGGCAGCAGTGAGAGGGGAGCCTGGCCTGGACGGTGGGGGTCCTGACGGTAGCAGTGAGAGGGGAGCCTGGTCTGGACGGTGGGGGTCCTGACGGTAGCAGTGAGAGGAGAGCCTGGCCTGGACGGTGGGGGTCCTGACGGTAGCAGTGAGAGGGGAGCCTGGCCTGGACGGTGGGTGTCCTGACGACAGCAGTGAGAGGGGAGCCTGGCCTGGACGGTGGGGGTCCTGACGGCAGCAGTGAGAGGGGAGCCTGGCCTGGACGGTGGGGGTCCTGACGGCAGCAGTGAGAGGGGAGCCCGGCCTGGACGGTGGGGGTCCTGACAGCAGCAGTGAGAGGGGAGCCTGGCCTGGACGGTGGGGGTCCTGAGGCTCCTGACGGCAGCAGTGAGAGGGGAGCCTGGCCTGGACGGTGGGGGTCCTGACGGCAGCAGTGAGAGGAGAGCCTGGCCTGGACGGTGGGGGTCCTGACGGCAGCAGTGAGAGGGGAGCCTGGCCTGGACGGTGGGGGTCCTGACGGCAGCAGTGAGAGGGGAGCCTGGCCTGGACGGTGGGGGTCCTGACGGCAGCAGTGAGGGGAGAGCCTGGCCTTGACGGTGGGGGTCCTGACGGCAGCAGTGAGAGATGAGCCTGGCCTGGACGGTGGGGGTCCTGACCGCGGCAGTGAGAGGGGAGCCTGGTCTGGACGGTGGGGGTCCTGACAGCAGCAGTGACAGGATAGCCCGTCCTGGACGGTGGGGGTCCTGACGGCAGCAGTGAGAGGAGAGCCTTGCCTGGACGGTGGGGGTCCTGACAGCAGCAGTGAGAGGAGAGCCTTGCCTGGACGGTGGGGGTCCTGACGGCAGCAGTGAGAGGAGAGCCTTGCCTGGACGGTGGGGGTCCTGACAGCAGCAGTGAGAGGATAGCCCGGCCTGGACGGTGGGGGTCCTGACGGCAGCAGTGAGGGGAGAGCCTGGCCTGGACGGTGGGGGTCCTGATGGTAGCAGTGAGAGGGGAGCCTGGTCTGTACGGTGGGGGTCCTGACGGTAGCAGTGAGAGGAGAGCCTGGCCTGGACGGTGGGGGTCCTGACGGCAGCAGTGAGAGGGGATCTTGGCCTGGACGGTGGGGGTCCTGACGGCAGCAGTGAGAGGAGAGCCTGGCCTGGACGGTGGTGGTCCTGACGGCAGCAGTGAGATGGGAGCCTGTTCTGGACGGTGGGGGTCCTGACGGCAGAAGTGAGAGGGGAGCCTGGTCTGGACGGTGGGGGTCCTGACGGCAGCAGTGAGAGGGGAGCCTGGTCTGGACGGTGGGGGTCCTGACGGCAGCAGTGAGAGGGGAGCCTGGTCTGGACGGTGGGGGTCCTGACGGTAGCAGTGAGAGGAGAGCCTGGCCTGGACGGTGGGGGTCCTGACGGTAGCAGTGAGAGGGGAGCCTGGTCTGGACGGTGGGGGTCCTGACGGTAGCAGTGAGAGGAGAGCCTGGCCTGGACGGTGGGGGTCCTGACGGTAGCAGTGAGAGGGGAGCTTGGCCTGGACGGTGGGGGTCCTGACAGCAGCAGTAAGAGGGGAGCCTGGTCTGGACGGTGGGGGTCCTGAGGCTCCTGACAGCAGCAGTGAGAGGGGAGCCTGGCCTGGACGGTGGGGGTCCTGAGGCTCCTGACGGCAGCAGTGAGAGGGGAGCCTGGCCTGGACAGTGGGGGTCCTGACGGCAGCAGTGAGAGGAGAGCCTGGGCTGGTCGGTGGGGGTCCTGACGGCAGCAGTGAGAGGAGAGCCTGGGCTGGACGGTGGGGGTCCTGACAACAGCAGTGAGAGGAGAACCTGGCCTGGACGGTGGGGGTCCTGACTGCAGCAGTGAGAGGGGAGCCTGGCCTGGACGGTGGGGGTCCTGACGGCAGCAGTGAGAGGAGAGCCTGGCCTGGACGGTGGGGGTCCTGACAGCAGCAGTGAGAGGGGAGCCTGGTCTGGACGGTGGGGGTCCTGAGGCTCCTGACAGCAGCAGTGAGAGGGGAGCCTGGCCTGGACGGTGGGGGTCCTGAGGCTCCTGACAGCAGCAGTGAGTGGGGAGCCTGGCCTGGACGGTGGGGGTCCTGACGGCAGCAGTGAGAGGGGAGCCCGGCCTGGACGGTGGGGGTCCTGACAGCAGCAGTGAGAGGGGAGCCTGGCCTGGACGGTGGGGGTCCTGAGGCTCCTGACGGCAGCAGTGAGAGGGGAGCCTGGCCTGGACGGTGGGGGTCCTGACGGCAGCAGTGAGAGAAGAGCCTGGGCTGGTCGGTGGGGGTCCTGACGGCAGCAGTGAGAGGAGAGCCTGGGCTGGACGGTGGGGGTCCTGACAACAGCAGTGAGAGGAGAGCCTGGCCTGGACGGTGGGGGTCCTGACAGCAGCAGTGAGAGGAGAGCCTTGTCTGGACGGTGGGGGTCCTGACGGCAGCAGTGAGAGGGGAGCCTGGTCTGGACGGTGGGGGTCCTGACGGCAGCAGTGAGAGGGGAGCCTGGCCTGGACGGTGGGGGTCCTGACGGCAGCAGTGAGAGGAGAGCCTGGTCTGGACGGTGGGGGTCCTGACAGCAGCAGTGAGAGGGGAGCCTGGCCTGGACGGTGGGGGTCCTGACAGCAGCAGTGAGAGGGGAGCCTGGCCTGGACGGTGGGGGTCCTGACCGCAGCAGTGAGAGGAGAGCCTGTCCTTGACGGTGGGGGTCCTGACGGCAGCAGTGAGAGGGGAGCCTGGCCTGGACGGTGGGGGTCCTGACAGCAGCAGTGAGAGGAGAGCCTGGCCTGGACGGTGGGGGACCTGACAACAGCAGTGAGAGGGGAGCCTGGCCTGGATGGTGGGGGTCCTGACGGCAGCAGTGAGAGGGGAGCCTGGCCTGGACGGTGGGGGTCCTGACAGCAGCAGTGAGAGGAGAGCCTGGCCTGGACGGTGGGGGTCCTGACGGCAGCAGTGAGAGGAGAGCCTGGCCTGGACAGTGGGGGTCCTGACAACAGCAGTGAGAGGGGAGCCTGGTCTGGACGGTGGGGGTCCTGACGGCAGCAGTGAGAGGATAGCCCGGCCTGGACGGTGGGGGTCCTGACGGCAGCAGTGAGAGGGGAGCCTCGCCTGGACGGTGGGGGTCCTGACGGTAGCAGTGAGAGGGGAGCCTGGTCTGGACTGTGGGGGTCCTGACGGTAGCAGTGAGAGGAGAGCCTGGCCTGGACGGTGGGGGTCCTGACGGCAGCAGTGAGAGGGGATCTTGGCCTGGACGGTGGGGGTCCTGACGGCAGCAGTGAGAGGAGAGCCTGGCCTGGACGGTGGGGGTCCTGACGGCAGCAGTGAGAGGGGATCTTGGCCTGGACGGTGGGGGTCCTGACGGCAGCAGTGAGAGGAGAGCCTGTCCTTGACGGTGGGGGTCCTGACGGCAGCAGTGAGAGGGGAGCCTGGCCTGGACGGTGGGGGTCCTGACAGCAGCAGTGAGAGGAGAGCCTGGCCTGGACGGTGGGGGTCCTGACGGCAGCAGTGAGAGATGAGCCTGGCCTGGACGGTCGGGGTCCTGACGGTGGCAGTGAGAGGGGAGCCTGGCCTGGACGGTGGGGGTCCTGACGGTAGCAGTGAGAGGGGAGCCTGGCCTGGACGGTGGGGGTCCTGACGACAGCAGTGAGAGGGGAGCCTGGCCTGGACGGTGGGGGTCCTGACGGCAGCAGTGAGAGGGGAGCCTGGCCTGGACGGTGGGGGTCCTGACGGCAGCAGTGAGAGGGGAGCCCGGCCTGGACGGTGGGGGTCCTGACAAAAGCAGTGATAGGGGAGCCTGGCCTGGACGGTGGGGGTCCTGAGGCTCCTGACGGCAGCAGTGAGAGGGGAGCCTGGCCTGGACGGTGGGGGTCCTGACGGCAGCAGTGAGAGGAGAGCCTGGCCTGGACGGTGGGGGTCCTGACGGCAGCAGTGAGAGGGGAGCCTGGCCTGGACGGTGGGGGTCCTGACGGCAGCAGTGAGAGGGGAGCCTGGCCTGGACGGTGGGGGTCCTGACGGCAGCAGTGTGGGGAGAGCCTGTCCTTGACGGTGGGGGTCCTGACGGCAGCAGTGAGAGGGGAGCCTGGCCTGGACGGTGGGGGTCCTGACAGCAGCAGTGAGAGGAGAGCCTGGCCTGGACGGTGGGGGTCCTGACGGCAGCAGTGAGAAATGAGCCTGGCCTGGACGGTGGGGGTCCTGACCGCGGCGGTGAGAGGGGAGCCTGGTCTGGACGGTGGGGGTCCTGACAGCAGCAGTGAGAGGATAGCCCGTCCTGGACGGTGGGGGTCCTGACGGCAGCAGTGAGAGGAGAGCCTTGCCTGGACGGTGGGGGTCCTGACAGCAGCAGTGAGAGGATAGCCCGGCCTGGACGGTGGGGGTCCTGACGGCAGCAGTGAGGGGAGAGCCTGGCCTGGACGGTGGGGGTCCTGACGGTAGCAGTGAGAGGGGAGCCTGGTCTGGACGGTGGGGGTCCTGACGGTAGCAGTGAGAGGAGAGCCTGGCCTGGACGGTGGGGGTCCTGACGGCAGCAGTGAGAGGGGATCTTGGCCTGGACGGTGGGGGTCCTGACGGCAGCAGTGAGAGGAGAGCCTGGCCTGGACGGTGGGGGTCCTGACGGCAGCAGTGAGAGGGGAGCCTGGTCTGGACGGTGGGGGTCCTGACGGCAGCAGTGAGAGGGGAGCCTGGTCTGGACGGTGGGGGTCCTGACGGCAGCAGTGAGAGGGGAGCCTGGTCTGGACGGTGGGGGTCCTGACGGCAGCAGTGAGAGGGGAGCCTGGTCTGGACGGTGGGGGTCCTGACGGTAGCAGTGAGAGGGGAGCCTGGTCTGGACGGTGGGGGTCCTGACGGTAGCAGTGAGAGGAGAGCCTGGCCTGGACGGTGGGGGTCCTGACGGTAGCAGTGAGAGGGGAGCCTGGTCTGGACGGTGGGGGTCCTGACGGCAGCAGTGAGAGGGGAGCTTGGCCTGGACGGTGGGGGTCCTGACAGCAGCAGTAAGAGGGGAGCCTGGTCTGGACGGTGGGGGTCCTGAGGCTCCTGACAGCAGCAGTGAGAGGGGAGCCTGGCCTGGACGGTGGGGGTCCTGAGGCTCCTGACGGCAGCAGTGAGAGGGGAGCCTGGCCTGGACGGTGGGGGTCCTGACGGCAGCAGTGAGAGGAGAGCCTGGGCTGGTCGGTGGGGGTCCTGACGGCAGCAGTGAGAGGAGAGCCTGGGCTGGACGGTGGGGGTCCTGACAACAGCAGTGAGAGGAGAACCTGGCCTGGACGGTGGGGGTCCTGACTGCAGCAGTGAGAGGGGAGCCTGGCCTGGACGGTGGGGGTCCTGACGGCAGCAGTGAGAGGAGAGCCTGGCCTGGACGGTGGGGGTCCTGACAGCAGCAGTGAGAGGGGAGCCTGGTCTGGACGGTGGGGGTCCTGAGGCTCCTGACAGCAGCAGTGAGAGGGGAGCCTGGCCTGGACGGTGGGGGTCCTGAGGCTCCTGACAGCAGCAGTGAGAGTGGAGCCTGGCCTGGACGGTGGGGGTCCTGAGGCTCCTGACGGCAGCAGTGAGAGGGGAGCCTGGCCTGGACGGTGGGGGTCCTGACGGCAGCAGTGAGAGGAGAGCCTGGGCTGGTCGGTGGGGGTCCTGACGGCAGCAGTGAGAGGAGAGCCTGGGCTGGACGGTGGGGGTCCTGACAACAGCAGTGAGAGGAGAGCCTGGCCTGGACGGTGGGGGTCCTGACAGCAGCAGTGAGAGGAGAGCCTGGCCTGGACGGTGGGGGTCCTGACTGCAGCAGTGAGAGGGGAGCCTGGCCTGGACGGTGGGGGTCCTGACGGCAGCAGTGAGAGGAGAGCCTGGCCTGGACGGTGGGGGTCCTGACTGCAGCAGTGAGAGGGGAGCCTGGCCTGGACGGTGGGGGTCCTGACGGCAGCAGTGAGAGGGGAGCCAGGCCTGGATGGTGAGGGTCTCTGATGATGGATGCTACTTTCCCCACTACAGTATCTCATGCAGATGTGCTCAGTGGTGGGGAGGGCTTTACCTGTGATGTACTGGGCAGAACCCACTAACTTTTGTAAGATTTTCCATTAGAAGCATTGGTGTTTCATACCAGACAGTTTTGCAGTCAGTCAATACACTGTCCACTGCACATCTGTAGCAGTTTGTCATAGGCGATGGTGGTGGAGGCGGATATGATAGGGTCTCTTCAGATACTCCCGGATAGGTTCATGGAGCTTAGAAAACTAGAGGGCTATGGGTCACCCCAGGTAATTTCTCAGGTAAGGACATGTCCGGCACAGTTTTGTGGGCTGAAGGGCCTGTATTGTGCTGTAGGTTTTCTGTATCATGCTGAATCTCCACAGACTCTAAGAAAGCAGAGGGGCTGCAGTGCTTCCTTGGCAATTGCAGTTGGTCCAGGAGAGAACTCTCTTCACTTCTGATCCCCTGAGATGCACCTTGGTCCAGGAGAGAAACCTCTTCACTTCTGATCCCCTGAGATGTACCTTGGTCCAGGAGAGAACCCTCTTCACTTCTGATCCCCTGAGATGCACCTTGGTCCAGGAGAGAACCCTCTTCACTTCTGATCCCCTGTGATGCACCTTGGTCCAGGAGAGAACCCTCTTCACTTCTGATCCCCTGTGATGCACCTTGGTCCAGGAGAGAACCCTCTTCACTTCTGATCCCCTGAGATGCACCTTGGTCCAGGAGAGAACCCTCTTCACTTCTGATCCCCTGAGATGCACCTTGGTCCAGGAGAAAACCCTCTTCACTTCTGATCCCCAGAGATGCACCTTGGTCCAGGAGAGAACCGTCTTCACTTCAGTTCCCCTGAGATGCACTTTGGTCCAGGAGAGAACCCTCTTCACTTCAGTTCCCCTGAGATGCACTTTGGTCCAGGAGAGAACCTCTTCACTTCTGATCCCCTGAGATGCACCTTGGTCCAGGAGAGAACCCTCTTCACTTCTGATCCCCTGAGATGCACCTTGATCCAGGAGAGAACCCTCTTCACTTCTGATCCCCTGAGATGCACCTTGGTCCAGGAGAGAACCCTCTTCACTTCTGATCCCCTGAGATGCACCTTGGTCCAGGAGAGAACCCTCTTCACTTCAGATCCCCTGTGATGCACCTTGGTCCAGGAGAGAACCCTCTTCACTTCTGATCCCCTGAGATGCACCTTGGTCCAGGAGAGAACCGTCTTCACTTCTGATCCCCTGAGATGCACCTTGATCCAGGAGAGAACCTCTTCACTTCTGATCCCCTGAGATGCACCTTGGTCCAGGAGAGAACCCTCTTCACTTCTGATCCCCTGAGATGCACCTTGGTCCAGGAGAGAACCCTCTTCACTTCTGATCCCCTGAGATGCACCTTGGTCCAGGAGAGAACCCTCTTCTCTTCTGATCCCCTGAGATGCACCTTGGTCCAGGAGAGAACCCTCTTCACTTCTGATCCCCTGAGATGCACCTTGATCCAGGAGAGAACCTCTTCACTTCTGATCCCCTGAGATGCACCTTGGTCCAGGAGAGAACCCTCTTCACTTCTGATCCCCTGAGATGCACCTTGGTCCAGGAGAGAACCCTCTTCACTTCTGATCCCCTGAGATGCACCTTGGTCCAGGAGAGAACCGTCTTCACTTCAGTTCCCCTGAGATGCACTTTGGTCCAGGAGAGAACCCTCTTCACTTCAGTTCCCCTGAGATGCACTTTGGTCCAGGAGAGAACCTCTTCACTTCTGATCCCCTGAGATGCACCTTGGTCCAGGAGAGAACCCTCTTCACTTCTGATCCCCTGAGATGCACCTTGATCCAGGAGAGAACCCTCTTCACTTCTGTTCCCTTGAGATGCACCTTGGTCCAGGAGAGAACCCTCTTCACTTCTGATCCCCTGAGATGCACCTTGGTCCAGGAGAGAACCCTCTTCACTTCTGATCCCCTGAGATGCACCTTGGTCCAGGAGAGAACCGTCTTCACTTCTGATCCCCTGAGATGCACCTTGATCCAGGAGAGAACCTCTTCACTTCTGATCCCCTGAGATGCACCTTGGTCCAGGAGAGAACCCTCTTCACTTCTGATCCCCTGAGATGCACCTTGGTCCAGGAGAGAACCCTCTTCACTTCTGATCCCCTGAGATGCACCTTGATCCAGAAGAGAACCTCTTCACTTCTGATCCCCTGAGATGCACCTTGGTCCAGGAGAGAACCCTCTTCACTTCTGATCCCCTGAGATGCACCTTGGTCCAGGAGAGAACCCTCTTCACTTCTGATCCCCTGAGATGCACCTTGGTCCAGGAGAGAACCGTCTTCACTTCTGATCCCCTGAGATGCACCTTGATCCAGGAGAGAATTTCTTCTCTTCTGATCCCCTGAGATGCACCTTGGTCCAGGAGAGAACCCTCTTCACTTCTGATCCCCTGAGATGCACCTTGGTCCAGGAGAGAACCCTCTTCACTTCAGTTCCCCTGAGATGCACTTTGGTCCAGGAGAGAACCCTCTTCACTTCAGTTCCCCTGAGATGCACTTTGGTCCAGGAGAGAACCTCTTCACTTCTGATCCCCTGAGATGCACCTTGGTCCAGGAGAGAACCCTCTTCACTTCTGATCCCCTGAGATGCACCTTGATCCAGGAGAGAACCCTCTTCACTTCTGTTCCCTTGAGATGCACCTTGGTCCAGGAGAGAACCCTCTTCACTTCTGATCCCCTGAGATGCACCTTGGTCCAGGAGAGAACCCTCTTAACTTCAGATCCCCTGTGATGCACCTTGGTGCAGGAGAGAACCCTCTTCACTTCTGATCCCCTGAGATGCACCTTGGTCCAGGAGAGAACCGTCTTCACTTCTGATCCCCTGAGATGCACCTTGATCCAGGAGAGAACCTCTTCACTTCTGATCCCCTGAGATGCACCTTGGTCCAGGAGAGAACCCTCTTCACTTCTGATCCCCTGAGATGCACCTTGGTCCAGGAGAGAACCCTCTTCACTTCTGATCCCCTGAGATGCACCTTGGTCCAGGAGAGAACCCTCTTCACTTCTGATCCCCTGAGATGCACCTTGGTCCAGGAGAGAACCCTCTTCACTTCTGATCCCCTGAGATGCACCTTGATCCAGGAGAGAACCTCTTCACTTCTGATCCCCTGAGATGCACCTTGGTCCAGGAGAGAACCCTCTTCACTTCTGATCCCCTGAGATGCACCTTGGTCCAGGAGAGAACCCTCTTCACTTCTGATCCCCTGAGATGCACCTTGGTCCAGGAGAGAACCGTCTTCACTTCAGTTCCCCTGAGATGCACTTTGGTCCAGGAGAGAACCCTCTTCACTTCAGTTCCCCTGAGATGCACTTTGGTCCAGGAGAGAACCTCTTCACTTCTGATCCCCTGAGATGCACCTTGGTCCAGGAGAGAACCCTCTTCACTTCTGATCCCCTGAGATGCACCTTGATCCAGGAGAGAACCCTCTTCACTTCTGTTCCCTTGAGATGCACCTTGGTCCAGGAGAGAACCCTCTTCACTTCTGATCCCCTGAGATGCACCTTGGTCCAGGAGAGAACCCTCTTCACTTCTGATCCCCTGAGATGCACCTTGGTCCAGGAGAGAACCGTCTTCACTTCTGATCCCCTGAGATGCACCTTGATCCAGGAGAGAACCTCTTCACTTCTGATCCCCTGAGATGCACCTTGGTCCAGGAGAGAACCCTCTTCACTTCTGATCCCCTGAGATGCACCTTGGTCCAGGAGAGAACCCTCTTCACTTCTGATCCCCTGAGATGCACCTTGATCCAGAAGAGAACCTCTTCACTTCTGATCCCCTGAGATGCACCTTGGTCCAGGAGAGAACCCTCTTCACTTCTGATCCCCTGAGATGCACCTTGGTCCAGGAGAGAACCCTCTTCACTTCTGATCCCCTGAGATGCACCTTGGTCCAGGAGAGAACCGTCTTCACTTCTGATCCCCTGAGATGCACCTTGATCCAGGAGAGAATTTCTTCTCTTCTGATCCCCTGAGATGCACCTTGGTCCAGGAGAGAACCCTCTTCACTTCTGATCCCCTGAGATGCACCTTGATCCAGTAGAGAACCCTCTTCACTTCAGATCCCCTGTGATGCACCTTGGTCCAGGAGAGAACCTTCACTTCTGATCCCCTGTGATGCACCTTGGTCCAGGAGAGAACCCTCTTCACTTCTGATCCCCTGAGATGCACCTTGGTCCAGGAGAGAATTTCTTCACTTCTGATCCCCTGAGATGCACCGTGCTCCAGGAGAGAACCTCTTCACTTCTGATCCCCTGAGATGCACCTTGGTCCAGGAGAGAACCCTCTTCACTTCTGATCCCCTGAGATGCACCTTGATCCAGGAGAGAACCTTCTTCACTTCTGATCCCCTGTGATGCACCTTGGTCCAGGAGAGAACCCTCTTCACTTCAGATCCCCTGTGATGCACCTTGGTCCAGGAGAGAACCCTCTTCACTTCTGATCCCCTGTGATGCACCTTAGTCCAGGAGAGAACCCTCTTCACTTCTGATCCCCTGTGATGCACCTTGGTCCAGGAGAGAACCTCTTCACTTCTGATCCCCTGAGATGCACCTTGGTCCAGGAGAGAACCCTCCACTTCTGATCCCCTGAGATGCACCTTGATCCAGAGGACCGTTATTTCCTCTATAGGTATACAAGTACATTTGAACGACAATAAACTTGAACTTGAGTAAAAGTGGGATCTGATGCCAACATGGTCAAAATGACTAATATTAATCTTTTCTTTGCTCAGCAGAACAAAACTTTCGATTTCCAGATTCATTTACATTTCTTCCCCTCACAGATATCAGCGATCGGAACACTTCCATCAAAGTACAGACATCACCACCACATCATGAACAAAAGCCTTCATTAGAATAGCAGACAGGTTTACATCTACATACTGCAGAAAAGGTTGCCATGTTTTATGAAAACTATTTGTTTTTGAGTGTACCATACATGTCAAGAAGTCCAAAGGAATGCATTCCATGATTAATTTACGCCAACCAAGAAGTCCAGGGGCCTTATCAGATATCCAACAAAGTAAAATGTTCTTCCGCGCACAAATAGTCAGGATGTTAAAAAGTTTTTTCTGATGTACATTAATAATATGACTGCTGGGTAAGCCTAAGAGAAAAGACACTGGGTCCAGTTCAAGCTCCATCTTCAGAATCTTTTCCATTTCACCCAAAATATCACTCCAGTATGCCTGCAGTTTGGGACAAGTCCAGAAACAGTGGGTGAAAGTTCCAGCATTTAGAACACGTTGGAGAAACCCCCGTCTTAAATTTCAAGAGACGATCCCGTGTCGGATGGGCTCTATGCAGAATTTTGAGTTGCAATGCCTTAGGTCTATTACAAACTGAAATCTTCGTTGCATTATCACAGACATCTTCCCATGTTTCAGCTGTAATTTCTACTCCCAGCTCTTCCTCCCAGACCCTTCCCAGCTGCTCAGCCTCTCCACAAGAACATTCCTTCAGGATGCTGTAAAACGTACTGATGGAGACTTCACCCTTAGAACAAAACACCCTCTTTTCTATGCCAGAACTATAGAAATCAGTTAACAATTATGTTTTTTTTCCGTATATAATCCCTTATCTGAAAAAAATAAAAAAAAGATCTTTGTTGGGTATGTTAAATTTCTGTACTATTTGACTAAAAGATATCATCATTCCATCATCAAACAAACCTCCTAGATGGAAAATACCCTTAGAAATCCAAAGTTTAAATCCAGAATCCATTATGCCAGGCTGAAAACCTGGACGGCCTGTTATTGGAGTGAAGGGTGATATTTTCGCTGCTTTACCCTCAATTTGTCACACCGCCCTCCAAGCCCTGACTGTATTAATTGTGATTGTATTGCGACAATATTCCTTAACTAGTTTCATCTTATTGAGGAAAAGCAAATTGATAAGAGGGCATTTTGCTTGTGAAGCTTCAATGTCTAGCCAAATTGAGGAGGGGTCCCTGCAAACCCAGTCAACCACATACGATAAAAAGGAACTTAACTGATATTTTTTGATGTCTGGAAAATCCAGATCCCCTAGACTGCTGGGAAGCTGTAACTTAGATATTTTAATACAGGGTATTTTTTGTTCCAGATGAAATATTAATCTTTTTAAAAGACAATTGAAAGATAACACATGCTAAATGCTGGAGGAATTCAGTAGGTCAGACAGTATCTATGGAAATGAATAAATAATCAGCATTTCAGGCCAAAACCTTTCTTCAGGACTGGAAAAGAAGTGAGCTCTATCAAGCATGTATTTGCCTTGGTTACATTTTTAAATGTCTTATTAACATATTATCGCATCTGGAAATACCGATAAAAATCTTGTTTTTCTAATAAGTGTTTCTCTTTAAGCATTTCAAAACTGAACAGTGTTCCTTCTTTCATTATGTTGCAAAGAACTGTTATCCCATTAGCTGTCCAGTCCTTAAATCTAGCATCCAATTTATTTGGTGTAAAATCCGAGGCGCCTCATTTCCTAGCGTATCCGAACCGACTCACAATTAGATAGCCTACGGGGGTTTGCGAGCACAGAGCTTTGGAGCCTCTTCGCCATGGGGGGCCGGTTGACAGAGGCTTAAAAGTGAGGCTGAAGTTTTCGAATAAAGTTTTTCCTTCGACTGCAGTTACCGACTCCGTGTCGTAATTTTAGCGCTGCGTGTAGCACACCGCTACAATTGGTGACCCCGACGGTCCAAACGATTTTTGGACCAGAAATGACTGACGCCGCCTCTGTTCATGCGGTTTCGTTGAAACTGCCGGGTTTCTGGACACAGCGACCGAACCTATGGTTCCAGTAAGCCGAAGCCCAATTCCACTTTCGCCGGATCACCTCAGAAGACACCCGCTACTACTACGTGGTGGGCTCCCTCGACCAGGACACAGCGGCCCAGGTCGCGGAGTTCGTACAGTCGCCCCCGGCAGACGGCAAGTACACGGAATTCAAAGCCCTGCTCCTCAGGACTTTCGGACTCTCACGGCGCGAGCGGGCTGCCCGTTTACTGCACCTGGATGGCTTAGCGACAGACCTCCATCGGCTTTAATGAATGAGATGTTGTCTCTGGCCGAGGGACACAAAGGCCTTCAGGAATTCGTAGGTATGGTCAATTTCTACCGCCGCTTCCTCCCTTCAGCTGCCCGGATCATGCGCCCCCTGTTCGCCCTGATGTCGGGTCCGAGCA
Organism: Hypanus sabinus; assembly: GCF_030144855.1. Classification (NCBI taxonomy): domain Eukaryota; kingdom Metazoa; phylum Chordata; class Chondrichthyes; order Myliobatiformes; family Dasyatidae; genus Hypanus; species Hypanus sabinus. Next base: position 51,926 of record NW_026778950.1, on the reverse strand, counting down.
AGAACATTACCTGGGACGAGGAGTCTGCCGCCGCTTTCGTTCAAACGAAGGAAGCTTTGGCTGACGCCGCAATGCTAGTACATCCCAGAATGGACACCCCTACCGCCCTCACAGTGGACGCATCAAACACGGCAGTCGGTGGGGTGCTGGAGCAGCTCATCGCAGGTCGCTGGCAACCCCTGGCGTTTTTCAGCAAACACCTGCGACCACCCGAGCTCAAGTACAATGCTTTCGATCGGGAACTGTTGGCGCTCTACCTGGCAATCCGGCATTTCAGGTACTTCCTAGAAGGTCGGCCCTTCACCGCGTTCACGGACCACAAACCGCTTACCTTTGCGTTTACGAAAGCGTCCGACCCCTGGTCGTCCCGCCAGCAACGCCACCTGTCCTACATCTCTGAATACACAACGGATGTCCGGCACGTCTCGGGTAAGGACAATGTCGTGGCGGATGCGCTCTCTCGCCCTACCGTTCATGCCCTTTCCCAAGGGGTAGACTTTGAGGCACTGGCAGAGGCACAGCAGGTAGATGGGGAGATTCCGAGTTACAGGACTGCAGTCTCTGGTTTGCGGCTCCAGGACCTCCCCGTGGGCCCAGGTGAGAGGACCCTACTCTGTGACGTCGCCACCGACCAGCCCCGTCCGGTCGTCCCCGCAGCCTGGCGGCGACGTGTTTTCGACTCCATTCATAACTTGGCGCAACCGGCCGAGTTTCCGGCGCCTCGGCGCAGAGGCCGACCTCCCAAGCAGGTTCTGGCCCAGGCTGTGGACATTGGGGGGTGTATCGCCGGTTCTGGGGGGGGGTTATGTAGCGCCTCATTTCCTAGCGTATCCGAACCGACTCACAATTAGATAGCCTACGGGGGTTTGCGAGCACAGAGCTTTGGAGCCTCTTCGCCATGGGGGGCCGGTTGACAGAGGCTTAAAAGTGAGGCTGAAGTTTTCGAATAAAGTTTTTCCTTCGACTGCAGTTACCGACTCCGTGTTGTAATTTTAGCGCTGCTTGTAGCACACCGCTACATTATTAACATATTATCGCATCTGGAAATACCGATAAAAATCTTGTTTTTCTAATAAGTGTTTCTCTTTAAGCATTTCAAAACTGAACAGTGTTCCTTCTTTCATTATGTTGCAAAGAACTGTTATCCCATTAGCTGTCCAGTCCTTAAATCTAGCATCCAATTTATTTGGTGTAAAATCCGAGTCATATGCACACCATTTAAGAATTGCAATATCTCCGTCTAGATTATATTTTTATAGTAGTTTTCCATATTTTAAGAGTCAATTTCATCCATGGGTTATCAATAGTATTTATGTACCTTTGCAGGTTGTTATCAGCCAAAATTGCTTGTATGGGGATGGGAAGTACCCACTCCTCAATGTTTTTCCATTGAGCGTCATATGATGGGTTGCACCACATATCACAGCTCTCAACTGTGCTGCAAAATAATAATCTCTACGAGAAGGTAGGCCCCATCCCCACTTTTCCTTTGCTAATTGCAAAGTTTTGAGACAAACTCTAGGCCTTTTACCTTGCCAAATATACCTTGATAGCATCTTGTTCCATTCATTGAATTGATTTTGATTAATCTCTGTTGGTAGGGTCTGAAAGAGATATAACAGTCTGGGCAGTATATTCATTTTAATCCACTCAATCCTTGAACTGAGACTGAAAAAAGGAATCAGGTTCCATCTTGCCACATCTTCCTTAATTTTTTATATAAAGGCTGATAATTACATTCTGATAATTTTGTCAAATCTTTGGGCTTAATGATGCCCAAATATTTGAAAGACCCTGTGTGCCATGCCCAGGGGTATCGACTTTCAATTTCTCTTGGTGGGCTATAGCAAATATGAAAGTAATTGGGTTTTATCTATGTTGATCTTGTATCCTGATAATTGACCATATTGTTCAAAGGATTGCATCAAATTAGGTAAAGAGTACGTTGGTTGCCCTAGATAGATCAAAATGTCATCCGCATAACAAGCCAATTTATGCTCTGTCCCTTTAATAGTAATTCCCCTGATATCTTCATTTTGTCTGATGTATTGAGCTAATGGTTCCAGTTATAACGTGAAGAGTAGTGGTGACCATGCACAACCCTGTCTCGTGCCCCTTTCTAAGGCAAGAGTATTTGATAAATATCCATTGATTTTAATCACTCCCTACTTGTACATAGTTCTTTCCTATTAATTGTTTTTCTTTCCACTCTTTTCTATAAGTGTGTACCTCAGATAAATACTATGTGGAGATTTGTGAAATATATGATTATATGATATATATGTCCAATGTCTGAAATACATCTTATGGAAATGTTTGTTTGATGATGAACTTCAATAAAAAAATAAATTACAAAAAAAAGGAAAAGAAGTGTGGGTGCGTGGGAGACACCAGAATAAAAAGTTGGGGTGAGGGGAAGGAGGAAAGTTGCAGGAGTCGACCATCCGGCCCATCGAGTCTGCTCCTCCATTCAATAAGATCATGGCTGATCTGGCCATGGACTCATCTCCACCTACCTGCCTTTTCCCCAAACTCTTAATTCCCCAACTATGCAAAAATCTATCCAACTTTGTCTTAAATATATTTACTGAGGTAGCCTCCACTGCTTCTTTGGACAAAGAATTTGAGCTGGAGAGGAAGGAATGTGATAAAGATAACATTGTTCCTTATCACCGTTGTTATTGTAGCTCAAATATGATGACAAAACTCAGCAGGTCAGACAGCATCTACGGAAATGAATAAACAGTCGATGTTTTGGGCCGAGACCCTTCACTGCTTGTCAGACTCTATTTGTTTATGTACAGCTTTTTCATAAATTCTATGTATTTTATTTATTTTCCCGTGATAACTAGCAAGAAAGTGAATCTTAGAGTAGCATATGGTAACATAATGTACCTTGATAATAAATTTACTATATTTCATTCGGAGTTTGAGGAGATTTAGTATGCAATCAAAGATACTGGCAATTTTCTAAGATGTACAGATGGAGAGCATTCTAACTGTTCTGGCTGTGGGGGGGGGGGGGGGGGTTGGTGTGCGCTACTGTACAGGATCGAAATAAGCTGTAGAGAGTTGTAAACACAGTCAGCTCCATCATGGACACTAGCCTCTGTAGTATCCAGAAAATCGACATCCATCATTAAGGACCCCCAATCACCCAGGTCGTGGCTTATTCTCATTGTTATCATCAGACGCCCGAAGACACGCTCTGAATGATTGGGGAACAACTTCTTCCCCTCTGTCATCACATTTCTGGAGAGACATGAACGCTCCAAACGCACACAAACTGCTGGCGGAACACGGCAAGTCGGGCAGCATTTATGGAAAGGGAAACAGTCGATGATTCGGACTGAGATGCTTCACCAGGAAGTGTGTGTGTTTCTTTGAATTTCAAGCATCTGCACATTTTTTCGTGTCAGCATTTTTAAATTTCTATTTTTGCATTACTTATGCATAACTTGTTGCAAACAGGCAGTTACGGCAGGGGTTTCTGGTGTGTAAGCAAACTACCAGCTGGGCGGGTTTCCGCCTGCCTTAAAGATGGCCGCCAACTCGCCCGTGCTTCCGCCCGCCTGATAACCTCACGTCCGGTCGAGGCCTAAGGGGGCCCTGGGCGATGGCGGACACGGAGGGAAAGGGCGCACTAGCCGACGGGGGGCAACAGGAGACCTCTGAGGCGTCAGACACGCCCCCCGAAGCTCTGGCAGTGGCCGAGGAGCCGCCGGCCGAAGAGCAACTACGGCGCAAAAGTGAGCGGAGGGGCAACTGGGGAGTGGGGAGGAGGCAGCGGCAGGCCGAACGGACTGAGTGACGGCGGGTGCGGCCAATGAACGGTGGGCGGGAAGATGGGGGGGTTGAGTGACAGCAGGCACGGCCAATAGATGGTGGGCAGGAATGCGTGATGGCGGCTGAGTTCCGACAAGACGGAGTTTGGGGCGGGAGAATGGGTTGAGTGGCGACAGGTGCGGCCAGGGGACTGGTCCGATTAGCCTTGATAGACGGTGGCCGGAAGCAATAGCGAGGTGGGCAGGAAGAGGGCGGGTGCTGTCAGCTGTGGCCGGTTGGCCAATGGGGAGCGTGAGGGGTGGGTTTGGTAGGAGGGGGCGAGGAGGGAGGAGAGGGGCGGGTAGGAGAGTGAGGAGGAACTAAGGCGGGAATAGAAGAGGAAAGAGGATAGGGGTTGAGGAGGAGGGAGTGGAAGAGGGTAGGGATGAGGATGATGGGGTTGAGGAGGAGGGAGTGGTAGGGATGAGGATGATAGGGTTTGAGGAGGGAGTGGTAGGGATGAGGATGATAGGGGTTGAGGAGGAGGGAGTGGAAGAGGGTAGGGATGAGAATGATGGGGTTGAGGAGGGAGTGGAAGAGGGTAGGGATGAGGATGATAGGGGTTGAGGAGGAGGGAGTGGAAGAGGGTAGGGATGAGAATGATAGGGGTTGAGGAGGAGGGAGTGGTAGGGATGAGGATGATAGGGATTGAGGAGGAGGGAGTGGAAGAGGGTAGGGATGAGGATGATAGGGGTTGAGGAGGAGGGAGTGGAAGAGGGTAGGGATGAGGATGATAGGGGTTGAGGAGGAGGGAGTGGAAGAGGGTAGGGATGAGAATGATAGGGGTTGAGGAGGAGGGAGTGGAAAGCGGAGGTGTAGGAGGGTGATTTATTTATTTCAGGAGATACACGCAGAAAAAATCCTTCTGGCCTAACAAGCTGCAGCACCCAGCCACCCACCAATTTAACCCAAGCCTCATCACGGGACAATTTACAATTACCAACTGTAATTTAATTGTAATTTTCAATTACTACCAACCGGTATGCTTTTGGACTGTGGGCAGAAACCGGAGCACCCAGAGGAAACCCACATGGTCACGGGGAGAACGTAGAAACTCCTTACAGAACTGAACTGTGGACGCTGACACCCCTAGTGTCGTGCTAACTTCTACGCTACCTTGGCACCCATAATAATGATGCAGCCTGCAGGGAAGAGATCATCAGCATGAAACAGTGGTGTCAAGAAAACAAACTCTCCCTCAATGTCGCAAAGGAGCTGGTTAGCCCATAGAGACATCAAAGGAGCTGGTTAGCCCATAGAGACATCAAAGGATCTGGTTAGCCCATAGAGACATCAAAGGATCTGGTTAGCCCATAGAGACATCAAAGGATCTGGTTAGCCCATAGAGACATCAAAGGATCTGGTTAGCCCATAGAGACATCAAAGGATCTGGGGTTGAGACAGCTTTAGGTTCCTCAGCAGAAACATCACCGAGGATCGCACGTGATCTGTACATACCGGCTGTGTGTGGAAGCAGTGCCTCTTTCACCTCAGATGGTTGAAGAAGTTTGGAGTGAACCCCCAAGTTCTAAGAACTTTCTACAGGGGCACAACGGACAGCATCACTGCCTAGTATGAGAACTGTACTTCCGTCAATCACAGGACTGCAGAGAGTTGTGCGGACAGCCCAGCGCATCTGTAGATGTGACCTTCCCACTATTCAGGACTTTTACAGAGACAGGTGTGTAAAAAGGGCCTGAAGGAGCCACCCCAGTCACAAACTGTTCCAGCTGCTGCCGTCCAGGAAACGGTACCGCAGAACAATAGCCAGGACCAACAGGCTCCGGGACAGCTTCTTCTATCAAGCCATCAGACTGTTAAACTCATGCTGACACAACTGTATTTCTATGTTATGTGACTATCCTGTTGTACATACTATTTATTATAAATTACTATAAATTGCACATATAGATGGAGACATAATGTAGAGATTTTTACTCCTCATGTAAGTAGTAAAACCAATTCAATTGGCAGGTGAATGGCAGGTCAATGAGTTCCAAGGAAGCACTGGGGGATGGATGGAGATAGCTGGGGACTGTGGGAGAGGAGAGGGGTGAGGGTCAAGGGAGATGGGTGATGGGGAGGGGTGTCCAGGAAGGGTTGGGAAGCATCAGCACTGATGTGTTTGTCCCTTCCTCTTTCCTCTCCCACCCAAGTTGACATTCTTCTGAAGGCAGTTGGGGACACCCCCATCATGAAACAGAAGAAGTGGACGGTGGAGAGATCGCGGACCATTCAAGCCCTTGGGCAGTTTGTGAAGAAGTTCCTCAAATTGGAGCCTCTGGAACAGTTGGTGAGTCCTCCTGTAGACCCCCTACTTCCCCAACTCTACCTGCTCTTCCACCATCTCCTAATCAGTCCATCTGTAGACACCCTGCTTCTTCAACACTGCCTGATCCTCCAACTACTAAACTATTCAAATCCTTCTGCAGGCTCCCTGTTTTCTCAGCACTGCCTACTCCTCCACCAATCTCCCAATCTGTCCAAGTCCTTCTGCAGTATCCCTCTTGGTATCGTCAGCAAACTTGACCACAAAGTCGTCAATTTTGTCATCCACACAATTAACATATAACATTAAATTAATGAACTGAACAACCAACAAAAACATATCAAACTGTCCTCGTGAATGAGGAGCAGAATTGTCCCGTTGAGTTTGCTCTGTCATTCCACCGTGGCTGATCAACGCCGTTCTCCTGACTTCGCCACATCACCCTTATGTCTGTGGTGGGAAAGCTGTTGGAAAAGATTCTTAGAGATTGAATCTATGGACAATTAGAGAATCATGGTCTGATCAGGGACAGTCAGCATGGCTTTGTGAAGGGCAGATCGTGTCTAACAAGCCTGATAGAGTTCTTTGAGGAGGTGACCAGGCATATAGATGAGGGTAGTGCACTGGATGTGATCTACATGGATTTGACAATGTTCCACACGGTAGGCTTATTCAGAAAGTCAGAAGGCATGGGATCCAGGGAAGTTTGGCCAGGTGGATTCAGAATTGGCTTGCCTGCAGAAAGCAGAGTGTCATGTTTGGAGGGAGTACATTCAGATTGGAGGGTTGTGACCAGTGGTGTCCCACAAGGATGTGTTCCGGGACCTCTACTTTTTGTGATTTTTATTAACGACCTGGATATGGGGGTAGAAGGGTGCGTTGGCAAGTTTGCAGACGACACAAAGGTTGGTGGTGTTGTAGACAGTGTAGAGGATTGTCGAAGATTGCAGAGAGACATTGATAGGATGCAGAAGTGGGCTGAGAAGTGGCAGATGGAGTTTAACCCAGAGAAGTGAGAGGTGGTACACTTTGGAAGGACAAACTCCAAGGCAGAGTACAAAGTAAATGGTAGGATACTTGGTAGTGTGGAGGAGCAGAGGGATCTGGGGGTACATGTCCACAGATCCCTGAAAGTTGCCTCACAGGTAGATAGGGTAGTTAAGAAAGCTTATGGGGTGTTAACTTTCATAAGTCGAGGGATAGAGTTTAAGAGATGCGATGAAATGATGCAGCTCTATAAAACTCTGGTTAGGCCACACTTGGAGTACTGTGTCCAGTTCTGGTCGCCTCACTATAGGAAGGATGTGGAAGCATTGGAAAGGGTACAGAGGAGATTTACCAGGATACTGCCTGGTTTAGAGAGTATGGATTATGATCAGAGGTTAAGGGAGCTAGGGCTTTACTCTCTGGAGAGAAGGAGGATGAAAGGAGACATGATAGAGGTGTACAAGATATTAAGAGGAATAGACAGAGTGGACAGCCAGCGCCTCTTCCCCAGGTCACCACTGCTCAGTACAAGAGGACATGGCTTTAAGGTAAGGGGAGGGAAGTTCAAGGGGGAAATTAGAGGAAGGTTTTTCACTCAGAGAGTGGTTGGTGCCTAGAATCCTGCCTGAGTCAGTGGTGGAGGCAGATACACTAGTGAAGTTTAAGAGACTACTAGACAGGTAGTGGAGGAATTTAAGGTGGGGGGTTATATGGGAAGCAGGGTTTGAGGGTCGGCACAACATTGTGGGCTGAAGGGCCTGTAATGTACTGTACTATTCTATGTTCTATGTAATCAAGAACCTGTTCACCTTAGCTTTAAATATACCCAGTGACTTAGCCTCCACATCTGTTGTCAGTGAATCAATGGACAGTAGGTGCAGGAGTAGGCCATTCGGCCCTTCTAGCCAGCACCGCCATTCACTGTGATCATGGCTGATCATACACAATCAGTACCCTGTTCCTGCCTTCTCCCCATATCCCTTGACCCCGCTATCTATAAGAGCTCTATCTAACTCTCTCTTGAATGCATCCAGAGACTTGGCCTCCACAGCCTTCTGGGGCAGAGCATTCCACATATCCACCACTCTCTGGGTGAAAAAGTTTTTCCACATCTCTGTTCTAAATGGCCTACCCCTTATTCTTAAACTGTGGCCTCTAATTCTGGACTCACCCATCAGCGGGAACATGCTTCCTGCCTCCAGCGTATCCAATCCCTTAATAATCTTATATGTTTCAATCAGATCCCCTCTCATCCTTCTAAATTCCAGTGTATACAAGCCCAGTCGCTCCAATCTTTCAACATATGACAGTCCTGCCATTCTGGGAATTAACCTTGTGAACCTACGTTGCACTCCCTCAATAGCAAGAATGTCCTTCCTCAAATTTGGAGACCAAAACTGCACACAATACTCCAGGTGGGGTCTCACCAGGGCCCTGTACAGCTGCAGGACCTCTTTACTCCTATACTCAATTCCTCTTGTTATAAAAGCCAGCATGCCATTAGCTTTCTTCACTGCCTGCTGTATCTGCATGCTTGCTTTCATTGACTAATGTACAAGAACACCTAGATCTTGTTGTGCTTCCCCTTTTCCTAACTTGACTCCATTTAGATCTGCCTTCCTGTTCTTGCCACCAAAGTGGATAACCTCACATTTATCCACATTAAACTGCATCTGCCATATATTTGCCCACTCACCCAACCTGTCCAAGTCACCCTGCATTCTCATAACATCCTCCTGACATTTCACACTGCCACCCTGCTTTGTGTCATCAGCAAATTTGCTAATGTTACTTTTAATCCCTTCATCTAAATCATTAATGTATATTGTAAACAGCTGCGGTCCCAGCACCGAACCTTGCGCTACCCCACTGGTCACAGCCTGCCATTCCAAAAGTTAATCGCTGCTCTTTGTTTCCTGTCAGCCAGCCTATTTTCAATCCATGTCAGTACTCTGCCCCCAATACTACGTGCCCTAATTTTGCCCACTAATCTCCTATGTGGGACTTTATCAAAAGCTTTCTGGAAGTCCAGGTACACTACATCCACTGGCTCTCCCTTGTCCATTTTCATAGTTACCCTCTGGCTAAAATGTTCCTCTATTTTGAGGCTGTGCCCTCCGGTGCCGATTCTCCCACCATTGGAAACTGCATCCACTCTATCTCGGACTTGTATCCGAGGATCACAAGGAAGTTTGCACAGATTTGGCATGTCACCATGGGCTAGCTGGGGAGTGTATGTCTGGCTGTATCATGGCCGGGTATCGAATCACCAATGCCCAGGAGCAGAAAGAGGTGGATCGGCCCAGTCCTTAGCAGGGAAAATCCTCTCTACCACTGAGCACACCCACATGGAGCTCTGCCACTGGATCCATCATCAGGCCATGCTCTCTTCTCATCGGTGTGGTCTCCTGTATATCAGCGAGACCTGATGTAGATTGGGATTCCACTCCGCTGTGTACCTACGCTCCATTCACCAGAAAAAGCAGGATCTTCCAGTGGCCCCCATTTCAATCCCACTTCACATTCCCATATGTCAGTCCCTGCTCGCCTCCACACTCGCATTGGAGGAGCAACGCTGTCTGGTTGGTCTCCAACCTGATGGTGTGAACATCGATTTCTCCAACCTTCAGCAATGCTGTCTACCCCCCATTCCCCATTCCTGTTTTCTCTCTCTCATCTCCCTAACACCTTATCTGGTGTTCCTCTCCCTTTCATTTCTTCCATGGCCTTCTGTCATCTCCTATCAGATCCCCCCTTCTCCAGCCCTTGATCTCTTTCACCAATCAGCTTCTCAGCTCTTTACTGTACACTTCCCCCTCCCGGTTTCACCTCTCACTTGCCTCCTTACACTGACTTTTCATCTTTTTTCCTCCAGCTCAAAGCATCAACTGTTTACTCTTTTCCTTGGCGTGTGTTGCTTGGATTTACAGCATCTGCAGATTTTCTCTTGTTTGAGGAGGCTTTGGTGCAATACCACCAGGTTCAGGAATGGTACCATCAGGCTCCTGAACCAGCGTGGTAACTTCACTCACCTCAGAGCTGAGTGGATTCCACAGACTCACCTTCAAGGATTCTTAGCGTTATTTTTCATTTGTACAAATTGTATTTTTACACGGTAGTTGTTTGTTAGTCTTTGTTTAAAAGAACACAAGGAATAGCAGGAGTTGGCCATTCGGCCTGTCAAGCCTGCTCCTCCATTCAATAAGATCATGGCTGATCTGGCCATGGGCTCATCTCCACCTACCTGCCTATTCCCCACAACCCTTAATTCCCCAACTATGCAAAAATCTATCCAACCTTGTCTAAAGTATATTTACTGAGGTAGCCTCCACTGCTTTGTTGGGCAGAGAATTCCACAGATTCCCCACTCTCTGGGAAAAGCAGTTCCTCCTCATCTCCATCCTAAATCTGCTCCCACGAATCTTGAGGCAATGTTCCCTAGTTTTAGTGTCACCTACCAGTGGAAACTGCCTCTATTTATCCCTTTCATAATTTTTAATGTTTCTGTAAGATCCTTCTGAATTCCAGCAAGTACAGTCCCAGGCAACTCAGATTTTATTCCAGAGACTGTTGTGTGTGAAAATCCCAGGAGATCAGTAGTTTCTGAGATACTCAAACTACCCTGTCTGGCACTATGGTCAAAGTCACCTAGATTGCCACCGTAGTGTAGCGGGTAGTGCAGTGGCATTGCGCGAGGTCCATCCCAGCATGCTCTGCAAGGCGTCTCTCTACAACCTCCCCATGGAACGTGTGGGTTTCCTCCCGCTAGGTTAATTGGTCATTGTACAGTAAATTGTCCTGTGATTACGTTAGGGTTAAATCGGGTTGTTGGGCAGCTCTGCTCGTTCTGCACTGCATCTCCAAACAAATAAATAAATCAAATTTCTTCCCAGTTCTGATGTACGGTCAGAACAACAACTGAACCTCTTGACCATGTCTGCATGCCTTTATGCACTGAGTTGCTGTTGTTTGATTGGCTGATTAGATATATACCTGATAAAATGGCCACTGAGTGTAGATGTACTTTACTAATACATTTACTTTGATTCATCATTCTGTATGCATTCTCTGCTCTCTCTCCCCTACAGTTCATCTATGTAAACCAGTCGTTCGCCCCGAGTCCTGATCAGGAAGTGGGAACGCTCTATGAGGTGAGATGAGCCCATTCACCATTGCTCTGCATGTAGGCATTTCCAATTCACCAGAACAGGGTGCAGAGCTGCTCAGGGAAGAGGGTAAATGGGGGGGGGGGAGGAGGTGGGGGTATCTCATTGAATTTCCTTGATAGACTGGATGTGGAGAAGATGTTTCCCATCAGAATCAGGTTTAATATCACCGGCATTTGTGGTGAAATTTGTTAACTCTGCAGCAGCAGTTCAATGCAATACATGATAAATATAGAAAAAACAGAATAGGTATGTGCAGTAAATAAGTACTGCAAAAACAGAAATTAAAAAGTAGTGAGGTCGTGTCCATTTAGAAATTGGACGACAGAGGGGAGGAAGCTGTTCCTGAATCGCTGAGTGTGGGCCTTCTGGCCTCTGTACCTCCTGCCTGATGGTAACAGTGAGGAAAGGGCATGCCCTGGGTGCTGGAGGTCCTTAATAATGGACGCTGTCTTTCTGAGACACCGCTCCCTGAAGATGTCCTGCGTACTTTGTATGTTAGCACCCAAGATGGAGCAGGCTAGATTTACATCTCTCTGCAGCTTCTTTTGGTCCTGTGCAGTAGCCCCTCCACACCTGACAGCAATGCAGCCTGTCAGAATGCTCGCCATGGTATGTCTGTAGAGGTTTTCAAGTGTTTTAGTCAACAAATCGAATCTCCTCAAACTCCTGATTAAAATTTAGCCACTGTCTTGCCTTCATTATAGTTTCATTGATATGCTGGGGCTAAGTTGTATCTTCTGAGATGTTCCCTACCAGGAATTGCTCACTCTTTCCACTTCTGATCCCTATATGAGGATCGGTTCATGTGCTACTCTTCCTGAAGTCGTCAATCAGTTCTTTGGTCTTATTAATGAGTGCAAGGTTGTTGCTGTGACACCAGCTGGTATATCTTGTTCCTGTACACCCTTTCATAGAAACATAGAAAACCTACAGCACAATACAGGCCCTTCGGCCCACAAAGTTGTGCCGAACACGTCCCTATCTTAGAAATTCATTCTGCCAACAATGGTTGTATCATCAGCAAATTTCTAGATGGCATTTGGGCAATGCCTAGCCACACAGTCATGGGTGTGGGGAGGGTAGAGCAATGGGCTAAGCACACACCCCTGAGATCGTCAGCGAGGAGGAGGAGGTATTATTTCCAATCCACATGGATTGTGGTCTTCCGGTTAGGAAGTTGAGGATCCAATTGCAGAGGTTCTGTAGCTTATTCATCAGGACTGTGGGAACGATGGTGTTAAACGCTGTGTTATAGTCAGTGACGTAGGTGATTGTATTGTCCAGGTGATCTAAGGCCACATGGAGAGCGATCTGCCGTAGACCTATTGTGGTGACAGGGCAAGTTGGGGCCAGGTCCTTGCTGAGGCAGGAATTGCTTGTACTCCCAGCAAGTCTGCAGATTTTCTGTTTGACCTTACAGAGGGATTGATTCTAGCCAAGACCAACTTTTCAAAGTATTTCATAGCCCTCACCTGGGCAGTGGAGTTATCGGGGCACCGTCTTGACGGTGTTTCCGTAGCCAGCTATTCTCGTTTTTATGAGGCCGAGTTGCTAGCTCGACGCTCAACCCGACTTGGATATGAACTCGGGAGTCTGGCGCTGATATTATGGTGCTACCAGGCGGGACAACTTTTCTTGGGTGATGGTATAATTGTTGTCCTTTTGAGGCTGGTGGGGAGCCAGGGACAAGAGGGCACTGCCTCAGAATGGACGGAAACCTATTTAGAACAGAGATGAGGAGGAATTTCTTTAACCAGAGGGTGGTGAATCTGTGGAATTCATTGCCACAGTTGGCTGTTGAGGTCAAGACATTGGGTATATTTAAATCGAAGGTTTAGTCAGGATGTTGAAGGTCACGGGGATAAGGCAGGAGAATGGGGTTGAGAGGGACAATAAATCAACCAGGATGGAGCAGGCTCGATGCGTAGAACCGCTTAATTCTGCTTCTGTGTCTTATGGTCTGGTTCCTGGTGAATACCGTGATGAGTTCAGGTCTCCTTACCTTCAGGAAAGATAGGCTCGCAATTGGAGTTGGTTTATCATTGTAGCATGTACCGAGATACAGTGAAAATCTTGTCTTGCATACAGATCAGATCATTACACAGAGCATCGAGGTAGAACAAGGGAAAACAATAACAGAATGCAGAATAAAGTGTTACAGTTACAGAGAAAGGGCAATGCAGGCAGACAACAAGGTTCAAGGGTCACGACGACAACGGTTTATTATTGAGAGATGTACTGAGATACAGTGAACTGCACAGTGTGGACAGAGATCAGCTCGTTACACAGTGAGTTGAGGTAGAACAAGGGAAAACAAGTTTAAGGTAAGGGGTGGTTATATTTGAAAGGGAAGTTGAGGGGGGAATTGATGATTTAAAATCATCTCCGGCCATTAATGGAGGTGTCCGTGGATCCCCTGATTTAACGGGAAGTGAGAGAGGGGAGCTGATCTATAGGGGGTTGCAGAGGAAGAAACTTTTCTTGTTGCTTGTACATAGAATGAGGCCGAGGCAGACGCAGTTCCAGAGTCGGACAGGTGGATAAGGAGGAGGATTGGGGTGGAGGGTGGGGGTGAAGATCCTGGGCCCCTTCCCACTCAGTTTTAGGGGCCTCTCTTTCTGAACTGTAGCCCCAAGGTTCCCTCGCACCTGACCCTTGTTTTCTCTTCCAGTGCTTCGGGAGTGATGGCAAGTTGGTGCTGCACTACTGCAAGAACCAAGCATGGGGTTGAAGGAGAGGGGGGGCACGAATCTCCTACCCCCGACTCTCTTGTCCAGACTCGTCAGACCCCATGATGGAACCAGCTGCTCCTCCTCCTCCTTCGTTTTCCCTTCCCTTATCCCCTATTCCTGTATTCTCTGCCCCCTCACTCTCCTCCCCACTATTCCTTCTCTTCCCTCCTCTTCCCCCCTCCTTGCCTCATCGGACATCGCGAGGGCGGGGTTGCGAAGGAGGCAGGTTCCATCAGTGGGGTTACCTGGAAGATGGGGGGGGGGGAATGGAGGGTGGGGAAGAGGGCGAGTAGTACTGTGCAGCCAGTGTGGAGGGTTGATTGGGGGCAGTGGGGCAGCTTTCCAAGAGGATGATTTTGGAATCATGAGGGGGCATGGCTGTCAACAGCTGCCTGAATGTAAGTTCACTGATGTACACACACTCACTCACACTCACACTCACACTCACACTCACACACACTCACACTCACTCACTCACACACTCACACTCACACACACAGACAAACACACACACACACACACACACAGACACAAACACAGACACACACACACACATTCACTCACGCACACACACACACACACAGACATACACACACAAACACAGACACAAACACACTCACACTCACACACACATTCACACACACATACAGACACACACACACACACACACACACCAGATAGAGACACATACACAGACAGTAGATGGGAAGATATGTATCTTTCTCCCCCCACCCCTGTCTGTGTGTGTCTCTGCCTCGTGTGTGTGTGTGTGTGTGTGTGTGTGTGTCTATCTGTCGCTTTCTTCCCTCTCCATCCCATGAGGTTGACCTTGAGCTTATGAAGCTGCCCATCTGTAGACTTACGTAACTTTGAACGTTGTAAATCTCTCTGCAATAAAGTGATGTGGGATCCTGATTGCAGGTTGAGCACTGATCATTTCTGCAGGAGGGGAGGGGTTTGCTGGAAACTCTCAGGGTTCGGAGGGGTGGAGGGTTGATGTCCAGACGGCAGGTCACAGAGGGGCCGGTCTCTGACCCATCCAGCAGTAGCAAAGAGGTCAGAGGTGAGAGTGGGCCACGTTTGGAGTGAGAGGTTAAGGAGGTGTCTGGCTTCTGGTGGGTGAAAGGTCATTGATGGAAGGCAGGAGTTGAATGGGGAGTTGGAAGGGTGAGGCTTGCGAATGAGGGTTTACCTCAGGAGACAAAGGGTGAAAGGTTAGACTGGGCGGGTGAGGAGAAATGGAGTTTGACCCCAGAAAGAGGGGTGAAAGGTCACAGAGACGGAGCATGACCATAGAAGGCAAATAGTGAAAGGTCATGGGTTAAGGAATTAACACAGAGAGCGAGGAGTAAGATGTCACAGGGATGTGGCTTGTGCACCAGAAGGCAAGAGGTGAGAGGCCGCAGCGATGGGTTTTAATCCCAGAAGGTGAGGAGTGAAAGGTCATGGAGATGGGGTTTGAGCCAGAGGATGAGGGGTGGAACGTTGTGTGGACTTCCCTTGACCCCAGAGTGGGTCAAAAGTCAGCGGGGGGTTTGGGAAGAAGAGTCCACATGTCACACGGAGGGTCAGGTGTGAAAGGTCATTTTGACGGCGTGTGAGCCAGATGGGACAGCAACTCCCCACCCTCCCTCTCACTCCTCAGGTGAGTCAGAGGGGCTGTGGGGTGGGAAGTCGTTGGACAGGGAGAGCCCGCCCTCAATCTCGCCCCCATCCTGGGCCGGCCCGCGCGCTGGGAAGGCGGAACGCTCCCACAGGAAAGGGGCGAGCTCGGGGTCCAGTACCAGCAGGTGCGGAGGAGAGGAAACGATGGTGTGACAGGAGGAGGTTCCCGCTAATGATTGCCGGCCGCAGCGACCCTGCGCCTCTGTCTTGGCATAAGCGTTGAGGCTGCAAACAGCGGAGGCCATGCAGAGGCTGAATGAGAGCCAGGCCAACCTGTGGGGAGAGGGATGGGGGTGTCAGTGCTGTCCATGGAGCCTCCCCTCCTTTCCCATTTATTACCTCTTCTTCCGCTCCCCTGCCCCCGTCTTCACACTCCAGGAACTGTGCCCGGTGCTCCTGGTGTGGGTCTGACCCAGGGAAATGGAGATGGGAACTGTGCACGGTGATCCTGGTGTGGGTCTGACCCAGGGAAATGGAGATGGGAACTGTGCACGGTGATCCTGGTGTGTGTTTGACCCAGGGGGATATGGAGACAGGAACTGTGCACGGTGATCCCGGTGTGGGTCAGACCCAGGGATATGGAGATGGGAACTGTGCACGGTGCTCCCGATGTGGGTCTGACCCAGGGGGATATGGAGATGGGAACTGTGCACGGTACTCCCGGTGTGCGTCTGACCCAGGGGGATATGGAGACGGGAACTGTGCACGGTGCTCCCGGTGTGGGTCTGACCCAGGGGGTTACAGAGACGGGAACTGTGCACGGTGATCCGGTGTGGGTCTGACCCAGGGGGAAATGGAGATGGGAACTGTGCATGGTGCTCCTGTTGTGGGTCTGACCCAGGGAAATGGAGATGGGAACTGTGCATGGTGCTCCTGGTGTGGGTCTGACCCAGGGCGTTACAGAGACGGGAACTGTGCACGGTGATCCGGTGTGGGTCTGATCCAGGGGGATATGGAGACGGGAACTGTGCATGGTGCTCCTGTTGTGGGTCTGACCCAGGGAAATGGAGATGGGAACTGTGCACGGTGCTCCTGGTGTGGGTCTGACCCAGGGGGATATGGAGATGGGAACTGTGCACGGTGATCCCGGTGTGGGTCTGACCCAGGGAAATGGAGATGGGAACTGTGCACGGTGATCCGGTGTGGGTCTGACCCAGGGGGATATGGAGACGGGAACTGTGCATGGTGCTCCTGGTGTGGGTCTGACCCAGGGAAATGGAGATGGGAACTGTGCACGGTGCTCCCGGTGTGGGTCTGACCCAGGGGGTTACAGAGACGGGAACTGTGCACGGTGATCCGGTGTGGGTCTGATCCAGGGGGATATGGAGACGGGAACTGTGCACAGTGCTCCCGGTGTGGGTCTGACCCAGGGATATGGAGACGGGAACTGTGCACAGTGATCTGGTGTGGGTCTGACCCAGGGGGAAATGGAGATGGGAACTGTGCACAGTGCTCCCGGTGTGGGTCTGACACACGGATATGGAGACGGGAACTGTGCACGGTGCTCCCGGTGTGTGTCTGACCCAGAGATATATGGAGATGGGAACTGTGCACGGTGATCCCGGTGTGGGTCTGACCCAGAGGGATATGGAGATAGGAACTGTGCACGGTGATCCCGGTGTGGGTCTGACCCAGGGGGATATGGAGATGGGAACTGTGCACGGTGCTCCTGGTGTGGGTCTGACCCAGGGAAATGGAGATGGGAACTGTGCACGGTGCTCCCGGTGTGGGTCTGACCCAGGGGGTTACAGAGACGGGAACTGTGCACGGTGCTCCCGATATGGGTCTGACCCAGGGATATGGAGATGGGAACTGAGCACGGTGCTGCCGGTGTGGGTCTGACCCAGAGATACCGAGATGGGAACTGTGCACGGTGATCCCGGTGTGGGTCTGACCCAGGGGGATATGGAGATGGGAACTGTGCACGGTGCTGCAGGTGTGGGTCTGACCCAGGGGGATATGGAGACGGGAACTGTGCATGGTGCTCCCGGTGTGGGTCTGACCCAGGGGGATATGGAGATGGGAACTGTGCACGGTGCTCCCGGTGTGGGTCTGACCCAGAGATACCGAGATGCGAACTGTACACGGTGCTCCCAATGTGGGTCTGACCCAGGGGGATATGGAGATGGGAACTGTGCACGGTGCTGCCGGTGTGGGTCTGACCCAGAGGGATATGGAGATGGGAACTGTGCACGGTGCTGCCGGTGTGGGTCTGACCCAGAGATACCGAGATGGGAACTGTGCACGGTGCTCCCGATGTGGGTCTGACCCAGGGGGATATGGAGACGGGAACTGTGCACGGTGCTCCCGATGTGGGTCTGACCCAGGGGGATATGGAGATGGGAACTGTGCACGGTGCTCCCGATGTGGGTCTGACCCAGGGGGATATGGAGACGGGAACTGTGCACGGTGCTCCCGATGTGGGTCCGACCCAGGGGGATATGGAGATGGGAACTGTGCACGGTGATCCCGGTGTGGGTCTGACCCAGAGGGATATGGAGATAGGAACTGTGCACGGTGATCCCGGTGTGGGTCTGACCCAGGGGGATATGGAGATGGGAACTGCACGTTGCTCCCGGTGTGGGTCTGACCCAGGGGGTTACGAGACGGGAACTGTGCACGGTGATCCGGTGTGGGTCTGACCCAGGGGGAAATGAGATGGGAACTGTGCATGGTGCTCCCGGTGTGGGTCTGACCCAGGGGGATATGGAGATGGGAACTGTGCACGGTGCTCCCGGTGTGGGTCTGACCCAGGGGGATATGGAGATGGGAACTGCACGTTGCTCCCGGTGTGGGTCTGGCCCAGGGGGATATGGAGACGGGAACTGTGCACGGTGCTTCCGGTGTGGGTCTGACCCAGGGAAATGGAGATGGGAACTGTGCATGGTGCTCCTGGTGTGGGTCTGACCCAGGGAAATGGAGATGGGAACTGTGCACGGTGCTCCCGGTGTGGGTCTGACCCAGGGGGTTACAGAGACGGGAACTGTTCACGGTGCTCACGGTGTGGGTCTGACCCAGAGGGATATGGAGATGGGAACTGTGCACGGTGCTGCCGGTGTGGGTCTGACCCAGAGATACCGAGATGGGAACTGTGCACGGTGCTCCGGATGTGGGTCTGACCCAGGGGGATATGGAGACGGGAACTGTGCACGGTGCTCCCGATGTGGGTCTGACCCAGGGGGATATGGAGATGGGAACTGTGCACGGTACTCCCGGTGTGCGTCTGACCCAGGGGGATATGGAGGACGGGAACTGTGCACGGTGCTCCTGGTGTGGGTCTGACCCAGGGGATATGGAGATGGGAACTGTGCACGGTGATCCCGGTGTGGGTCTGACCCAGGGGGATATGGAGGACGGGAACTGTGCACGGTGCTCCTGGTGTGGGTCTGACCCAGGGGATATGGAGATGGGAACTGTGCACGGTGATCCCGGTGTGGGTCTGACCCAGGGGGATATGGAGACGGGAACTGTGCACGGTGCTCCTGGTGTGGGTCTGACCCAGGGGGATACAGAGACGGGAACTGTGCACGGTGATCCGGTGTGGGTCTGACCCAGGGGGATATGGAGACGGGAACTGTGCATGGTGATCCTGTTGTGGGTCTGACCCAGGGAAATGGAGATGGGAACTGCACGTTGCTCCCGGTGTGGGTCTGACCCAGGGGAATATGGAGATGGGAACTGTGCACGGTGCTGCCGGTGTGGGTCTGACCCAGAGGGATATGGAGATGGGAACTGAGCACGGTGCTGCCGGTGTGGGTCTGACCCAGAGATACCGAGATGGGAACTGTGCACGGTGCTCCCGATGTGGGTCTGACCCAGGGGGATATGGAGACGGGAACTGTGCACGGTGCTCCCGATGTGGGTCTGACCCAGGGGGATATGGAGATGGGAACTGTGCACGGTACTCCCGGTGTGCGTCTGACCCAGGGGGATATGGAGACGGGAACTGTGCACGGTGCTCCCGGTGTGGGTCTGACCCAGGGGGTTACAGAGACGAGAACTGTGCACGGTGATCCGGTGTGGGTCTGACCCAGGGGGAAATGGAGATGGGAACTGTGCATGGTGCTCCTGTTGTGGGTCTGACCCAGGGAAATGGAGATGGGAACTGTGCATGGTGCTCCTGGTGTGGGTCTGACCCAGGGGGTTACAGAGACGGGAACTGTGCACGGTGATCCGGTGTGGGTCAGATCCAGGGGGATATGGAGACGGGAACTGTGCATGGTGCTCCTGTTGTGGGTCTGACCCAGGGAAATGGAGATGGGAACTGTGCACGGTGCTCCTGGTGTGGGTCTGACCCAGGGGGATATGGAGATGGGAACTGTGCACGGTGATCCCGGTGTGGGTCTGACCCAGGGAAATGGAGATGGGAACTGTGCACGGTGATCCGGTGTGGGTCTGACCCAGGGGGATATGGAGACGGGAACTGTGCATGGTGCTCCTGTTGTGGGTCTGACCCAGGGAAATGGAGATGGGAACTGTGCATGGTGCTCCTGGTGTGGGTCTGACCCAGGGAAATGGAGATGGGAACTGTGCACGGTGCTCCCGGTGTGGGTCTGACCCAGGGGGTTACAGAGACGGGAACTGTGCACGGTGATCCCGGTGTGGGTCTGACCCAGGGGGATATGGAGATGGGAACTGTGCACGGTGCTCCTGGTGTGGGTCTGACCCAGGGGGATATGGAGATGGGAACTGCACGTTGCTCCCGGTGTGGGTCTGACCCAGGGGGTTACAGAGACGGGAACTGTGCACGGTGATCCGGTGTGGGTCTGACCCAGGGGGAAATGAGATGGGAACTGTGCATGGTGCTCCCGGTGTGGGTCTGACCCAGGGGGATATGGAGATGGGAACTGTGCATGGTGCTCCCGGTGTGGGTCTGACCCAGGGGGATATGGAGATGGGAACTGCACGTTGCTCCCGGTGTGGGTCTGGCCCAGGGGGATATGGAGACGGGAACTGTGCACGGTGCTTCCGGTGTGGGTCTGACCCAGGGAAATGGAGATGGGAACTGTGCATGGTGCTCCTGGTGTGGGTCTGACCCAGAGGGATATGGAGATGGGAACTGTGCACGGTGCTGCCGGTGTGGGTCTGACCCAGAGATACCGAGATGGGAACTGTGCACGGTGCTCCCGATGTGGGTCTGACCCAGGGGGATATGGAGATGGGAACTGTGCACGGTACTCCCGGTGTGCGTCTGACCCAGGGGGATATGGAGACGGGAACTGTGCACGGTGCTCCTGGTGTGGGTCTGACCCAGGGGATATGGAGATGGGAACTGTGCACGGTGATCCCGGTGTGGGTCTGACCCAGGGGGATATGGAGACGGGAACTGTGCACGGTGCTCCTGGTGTGGGTCTGACCCAGGGGGATATGGAGATGGGAACTGTGCACGGTGATCCCGGTGTGGGTCTGACCCAGGGAAATGGAGATGGGAACTGTGCACGGTGATCCGGTGTGGGTCTGACCCAGGGGGATATGGAGACGGGAACTGTGCATGGTGCTCCTGTTGTGGGTCTGACCCAGGGAAATGGAGATGGGAACTGTTCATGGTGCTCCTGGTGCGGGTCTGACCCAGGGGGTTACAGAGACGGGAACTGTGCACGGTGATCCGGTGTGGGTCTGATCCAGGGGGATATGGAGACGGGAACTGTGCATGGTGCTCCTGTTGTGGGTCTGACCCAGGGAAATGGAGATGGGAACTGTGCACGGTGATCTGGTGTGGGTCTGACCCAGGGGGAAATGGAGATGGGAACTGTGCACGGTGCTCCCGATGTGGGTCTGACCCAGGGGGATATGGAGACGGGAACTGTGCACGGTGCTCCCGATGTGGGTCTGACCCAGGGGGATATGGAGATGGGAACTGTGCACGGTACTCCCGGTGTGCGTCTGACCCAGAGGGATATGGAGACGGGAACTGTGCACGGTGCTCCTGGTCTGGGTCTGATCCAGGGGGATATGGAGATGGGAACTGTGCACGGTGATCCCGGTGTGGGTCTGACCCTGGGGGATATGGAGACGGGAACTGTGCACGGTGCTCCCAGTGTGGGTCTGACCCAGGGGGATATGGAGATGGGAACTGCACGTTGCTCCCGGTGTGGGTCTGACCCAGGGGGTTACAGAGACGGGAACTGTGCACGGTGATCCGGTGTGGGTCTGACCCAGGGGGAAATGGAGATGGGAACTGTGCATGGTGCTCCCGGCGTGGGTCTGACCCAGGGGGATATGGAGATGGGAACTGTGCACGGTGCACCCGGTGTGGGTCTGACCCAGGGGGATATGGAGATGGGAACTGCACGTTGCTCCCGGTGTGGGTCTGGCCCAGGGGGATATGGAGACGGGAACAGTGCACGGTGCTTCCGGTGTGGGTCTGACCCAGGGAAATGGGGATGGGAACTGTGCATGGTGCTCCTGGTGTGGGTCTGACCCAGGGAAATGGAGATGGGAACTGTGCACGGTGCTCCCGGTGTGGGTCTGACCCAGGGGGTTACAGAGACGGGAACTGTTCACGGTGCTCACGGTGTGGGTCTGACCCAGGGGGATATGGAGACAGGAACTGTGCACGGTGCTCCCAGTGTGGGTCTGACCCAAGGGGTTATGGAGATGGGAACTGTGCACGGTGCTCCCGATGTGGGTCTGACCCAGGGGAATATGGAGATGGGAACTGAGCACGGTGCTGCCGGTGTGGGTCTGACCCAGAGGGATATGGAGATGGGAACTGTGCACGGTGCTGCCGGTGTGGGTCTGACCCAGGGGGATATGGAGACGGGAACTGTGCACGGTGATCCCGGTGTGGGTCTGACCCAGGGGGATATGGAGACGGGAACTGTGCACGGTGCTCCCGGTGTGGGTCTGACCCAGGGGGATATGTAGACGGGAACTGTGCACGGTGATCCTGGTGTGGGTCTGACCCAGAGATACCGAGATGGGAACTGTGCACGGTGCTCCCGATGTGGGTCTGACCCAGGGGGATATGGAGACGGCAACTGTGCACGGTGCTCCCGGTGTGGGTCTGACCCTGGGGGATATGGAGACGGGAACTGTGCACGGTGCTCCCGGTGTGGGTCTGACCCTGGGGGATATGGAGACGGGAACTGTGCACGGTGCTCCCGGTGTGGGTCTGACCCAGGGGGATATGGAGACGGGAACTGTGCACGGTGATCCTGGTTTGGGTCTGACCCAGAGATACCGAGATGGGAACTGTGCACGGTGCTCCCGATGTGGGTCTGACCCAGGGGGATATGGAGCAGGGAGCTGTACACGGTGCTCCCGGGTGTGGGTCTGACCCAGGGGGATATGGAGACGGGAACTGTGCACGGTGCTCCCGGTGTGGGTCTGACCCTGGGGGATATGGAGACTGGAACTGTGCACGGTACTCCCGGTGTGCGTCTGACCCAGAGGGATATGGAGACGGGAACTGTGCACGGTGCTCCTGGTGTGGGTCTGACCCAGGGGATATGGAGATGGGAACTGTGCACGGTGATCCCGGTGTGGGTCTGACCCAGGGGGATATGGAGACGGGAACTGTGCACGGTGCTCCCGGTGTGGGTCTGACCCAGGGGGTTACAGAGACGGGAACTGTGCACGGTGATCCGGTGTGGGTCTGACCCAGGGGGAAATGGAGATGGGAACTGTGCATGGTGCTCCTGTTGTGGGTCTGACCCAGGGAAATGGAGATGGGAACTGTGCATGGTGCTCCTGGTGTGGGTCTGACCCAGGGGGTTACAGAGACGGGAACTGTGCACGGTGATCCGGTGTGGGTCTGATCCAGGGGGATATGGAGACGGGAACTGTGCACGGTGCTCCTGGTGTGGGTCTGACCCAGGGGGATATGGAGATGGGAACTGTGCACGGTGATCCCGGTGTGGGTCTGACCCAGGGAAATGGAGATGGGAACTGTGCACGGTGATCCGGTGTGGGTCTGACCCAGGGGGATATGGAGACGGGAACTGTGCATGGTGCTCCTGTTGTGGGTCTGACCCAGGGAAATGGAGATGGGAACTGTGCATGGTGCTCCTGGTGTGGGTCTGACCCAGGGGGTTACAGAGACGGGAACTGTGCACGGTGATCCGGTGTGGGTCTGATCCAGGGGGATATGGAGGCGGGAACTGTGCATGGTGCTCCTGTTGTGGGTCTGACCCAGGGAAATGGAGATGGGAACTGTGCACGGTGATCTGGTGTGGGTCTGACCCAGGGGGAAATGGAGATGGGAACTGTGCACGGTGCTCCCGATGTGGGTCTGACCCAGGGGGATATGGAGACGGGAACTGTGCACGGTGCTCCCGATGTGGGTCTGACCCAGGGGGATATGGAGATGGGAACTGTGCACGGTACTCCCGGTGTGCGTCTGACCCAGAGGGATATGGAGACGGGAACTGTGCACGGTGCTCCTGGTGTGGGTCTGACCCAGGGGATATGGAGATGGGAACTGTGCACGGTGATCCCGGTGTGGGTCTGACCCAGGGGGTTACAGAGACGGGAACTGTGCACGGTGATCCGGTGTGGGTCTGACCCAGGGGGAAATGGAGATGGGAACTGTGCATGGTGCTCCCGGTGTGGGTCTGACCCAGGGGGATATGGAGATGGGAACTGTGCACGGTGCACCCGGTGTGGGTCTGACCCAGGGGGATATGGAGATGGGAACTGCACGTTGCTCCCGGTGTGGGTCTGGCCCAGGGGGATATGGAGACGGGAACTGTGCACGGTGCTTCCGGTGTGGGTCTGACCCAGGGAAATGGAGATGGGAACTGTGCATGGTGCTCCTGGTGTGGGTCTGACCCAGGGAAATGGAGATGGGAACTGTGCACGGTGCTCCCGGTGTGGGTCTGACCCAGGGGGTTACAGAGACGGGAACTGTTCACGGTGCTCACGGTGTGGGTCTGACCCAGAGATACCGAGATGGGAACTGTGCACGGTGCTCCCGATGTGGGTCTGACCCAGGGGGATATGGAGATGGGAACTGTGCACGGTGCTCCCGATGTGGGTCTGACCCAGGGGGATATGGAGACGGGAACTGTGCATGGTGATCCTGTTGTGGGTCTGACCCAGGGAAATGGAGATGGGAACTGCACGTTGCTCCCGGTGTGGGTCTGACCCAGGGGAATATGGAGATGGGAACTGTGCACGGTGCTGCCGGTGTGGGTCTGACCCAGAGATACCGAGATGGGAACTGTGCACGGTGCTCCCGATGTGGGTCTGACCCAGGGGGATATGGAGACGGGAACTGTGCACGGTGCTCCCGATGTGGGTCTGACCCAGGGGGATATGGAGATGGGAACTGTGCACGGTACTCCCGGTGTGCGTCTGACCCAGGGGGATATGGAGACGGGAACTGTGCATGGTGCTCCTGGTGTGGGTCTGACCCAGGGGATATGGAGATGGGAACTGTGCACGG
The DNA here is from genome assembly GCF_030144855.1 of Hypanus sabinus. Lineage (NCBI taxonomy): Eukaryota > Metazoa > Chordata > Chondrichthyes > Myliobatiformes > Dasyatidae > Hypanus > Hypanus sabinus. The sequence goes on along the minus strand of NW_026778950.1, from coordinate 26,891 downwards.
TGATCCCGGTGTGGGTCTGACCCAGGGGGATATGGAGACGAGAACTGTGCACGGTGCTCCCGGTGTGGGTCTGACCCAGGGGGTTACAGAGACGAGAACTGTGCACGGTGATCCGGTGTGGGTCTGACCCAGGGGGAAATGGAGATGGGAACTGTGCATGGTGCTCCTGTTGTGGGTCTGACCCAGGGAAATGGAGATGGGAACTGTGCATGGTGCTCCTGGTGTGGGTCTGACCCAGGGGGTTACAGAGACGGGAACTGTGCACGGTGATCCGGTGTGGGTCAGATCCAGGGGGATATGGAGACGGGAACTGTGCATGGTGCTCCTGTTGTGGGTCTGACCCAGGGAAATGGAGATGGGAACTGTGCACGGTGCTCCTGGTGTGGGTCTGACCCAGGGGGATATAGAGATGGGAACTGTGCACGGTGATCCCGGTGTGGGTCTGAACCAGGGAAATGGAGATGGGAACTGTGCACGGTGATCCGGTGTGGGTCTGACCCAGGGGGATATGGAGACGGGAACTGTGCATGGTGCTCCTGTTGTGGGTCTGACCCAGGGAAATGGAGATGGGAACTGTGCATGGTGCTCCTGGTGTGGGTCTGACCCAGGGAAATGGAGATGGGAACTGTGCACGGTGCTCCCGGTGTGGGTCTGACCCAGGGGGTTACAGAGACGGGAACTGTGCACGGTGATCCCGGTGTGGGTCTGACCCAGGGGGATATGGAGATGGGAACTGTGCACGGTGCTCCTGGTGTGGGTCTGACCCAGGGGGATATGGAGATGGGAACTGCACGTTGCTCCCGGTGTGGGTCTGACCCAGGGGGTTACAGAGACGGGAACTGTGCACGGTGATCCGGTGTGGGTCTGACCCAGGGGGAAATGAGATGGGAACTGTGCATGGTGCTCCCGGTGTGGGTCTGACCCAGGGGGATATGGAGATGGGAACTGTGCATGGTGCTCCCGGTGTGGGTCTGACCCAGGGGGATATGGAGATGGGTACTGCACGTTGCTCCCGGTGTGGGTCTGGCCCAGGGGGATATGGAGACGGGAACTGTGCACGGTGCTTCCGGTGTGGGTCTGACCCAGGGAAATGGAGATGGGAACTGTGCACGGTGATCCCGGTGTGGGTCTGACCCTGGGGGATATGGAGACGGGAACTGTGCACGGTGCTCCCAGTGTGGGTCTGACCCAGGGGGATATGGAGATGGGAACTGCACGTTGCTCCCGGTGTGGGTCTGACCCAGGGGGTTACAGAGATGGGAACTGTGAACGGTGATCCGGTGTGGGTCTGACCCAGGGGGAAATGGAGATGGGAACTGTGCATGGTGCTCCCGGCGTGAGTCTGACCCAGGGGGATATGGAGATGGGAACTGTGCACGGTGCACCCGGTGTGGGTCTGACCCAGGGGGATATGGAGATGGGAACTGCACGTTGCTCCCGGTGTGGGTCTGGCCCAGGGGGATATGGAGACGGGAACAGTGCACGGTGCTTCCGGTGTGGGTCTGACCCAGGGAAATGGAGATGGGAACTGTGCATGGTGCTCCTGGTGTGGGTCTGACCCAGGGAAATGGAGATGGGAACTATGCACGGTGCTCCCGGTGTGGGTCTGACCCAGGGGGTTACAGAGACGGGAACTGTTCACGGTGCTCACGGTGTGGGTCTGACCCAGGGGAATATGGAGATGGGAACTGTGCACGGTGCTGCCGGTGTGGGTCTGACCCAGGGGGATATGGAGACGGGAACTGTGCACGGTGATCCCGGTGTGGGTCTGACCCAGGGGGATATGGAGACGGGAACTGTGCACGGTGCTCCCGGTGTGGGTCTGACCCAGGGGGATATGGAGACGGGAACTGTGCACGGTGATCCTGGTGTGGGTCTGACCCAGAGATACCGAGATGGGAACTGTGCACGGTGCTCCCGATGTGGGTCTGACCCAGGGGGATATGGAGACGGGAACTGTGCACGGTGCTCCCGGTGTGGGTCTGACCCTGGGGGATATGGAGACGGGAACTGTGCACGGTGCTCCCGGTGTGGGTCTGACCCTGGGGGATATGGAGACGGGAACTGTGCACGGTGCTCCCGGTGTGGGTCTGACCCAGGGGGATATGGAGACGGGAACTGTGCACGGTGATCCTGGTGTGGGTCTGACCCAGAGATACCGAGATGGGAACTGTGCACGGTGCTCCCGATGTGGGTCTGACCCAGGGGGATATGGAGCAGGGAGCTGTACACGGTGCTCCCGGTGTGGGTCTGACCCAGGGGGATATGGAGACGGGAACTGTGCACGGTGCTCCCGGTGTGGGTCTGACCCTGGGGGATATGGAGACGGGAACTGTGCACGGTACTCCCGGTGTGCGTCTGACCCAGAGGGATATGGAGACGGGAACTGTGCACGGTGCTCCTGGTGTGGGTCTGACCCAGGGGATATGGAGATGGGAACTGTGCACGGTGATCCCGGTGTGGGTCTGACCCAGGGGGATATGGAGACGGGAACTGTGCACGGTGCTCCCGGTGTGGGTCTGACCCAGGGGGTTACAGAGACGGGAACTGTGCACGGTGATCCGGTGTGGGTCTGACCCAGGGGGAAATGGAGATGGGAACTGTGCATGGTGCTCCTGTTGTGGGTCTGACCCAGGGAAATGGAGATGGGAACTGTGCATGGTGCTCCTGGTGTGGGTCTGACCCAGGGGGTTACAGAGACGGGAACTGTGCACGGTGATCCGGTGTGGGTCTGATCCAGGGGGATATGGAGACGGGAACTGTGCACGGTGCTCCTGGTGTGGGTCTGACCCAGGGGGATATGGAGATGGGAACTGTGCACGGTGATCCCGGTGTGGGTCTGGCCCAGGGGGATATGGAGACAGGAATTGTGCACGGTGCTCCCGGTGTGGGTCTGACCCAGGGGGTTATGGAGACGGGAACTGTGCACGGTGCTCCTGGTGTGGGTCTGACCCAGGGATATGGAGATGGGAACTGTGCACGGTGATCCGGTGTGGGTCAGATCCAGGGGGATATGGAGACGGGAACTGTGCATGGTGCTCCTGTTGTGGGTCTGACCCAGGGAACTGGAGATGGGAACTGTGCACGGTGCTCCTGGTGTGGGTCTGACCCAGGGGGATATAGAGATGGGAACTGTGCACGGTGATCCCGGTGTGGGTCTGAACCAGGGAAATGGAGATGGGAACTGTGCACGGTGATACGGTGTGGGTCTGACCCAGGGGGATATGGAGACGGGAACTGTGCATGGTGCTCCTGTTGTGGGTCTGACCCAGGGAAATGGAGATGGGAACTGTGCATGGTGCTCGTGGTGTGTGTCTGACCCAGGGGGTTACAGAGACGGGAACTGTGCACGGTGATCCGGTGTGGGTCTGATCCAGGGGGATATGGAGACGGGAACTGTGCATGGTGCTCCTGTTGTGGGTCTGACCCAGGGAAATGGAGATGGGAACTGTGCACGGTGATCTGGTGTGGGTCTGACCCAGGGGGAAATGGAGATGGGAACTGTGCACGGTGATCCCGGTGTGGGTCTGACCCAGGGGATATGGAGACGGGAACTGTGCACGGTGCTCCTGGTGTGGGTCTGACCCAGGGGGATATGGAGATGGGAACTGTGCACGGTGATCCCGGTGTGGGTCTGACCCAGGGAAATGGAGATGGGAACTGTGCACGGTGATCCGGTGTGGGTCTGACCCAGGGGGATATGGAGACGGGAACTGTGCATGGTGCTCCTGTTGTGGGTCTGACCCAGGGAAATGGAGATGGGAACTGTGCATGGTGCTCGTGGTGTGTGTCTGACCCAGGGGGTTACAGAGACGGGAACTGTGCACGGTGATCCGGTGTGGGTCTGATCCAGGGGGATATGGAGACGGGAACTGTGCATGGTGCTCCTGTTGTGGGTCTGACCCAGGGAAATGGAGATGGGAACTGTGCACGGTGATCTGGTGTGGGTCTGACCCAGGGGGAAATGGAGATGGGAACTGTGCACGGTGCTCCCGATGTGGGTCTGACCCAGGGGGATATGGAGATGGGAACTGTGCACGGTACTCCCGGTGTGCGTCTGACCCAGAGGGATATGGAGACGGGAACTGTGCACGGTGCTCCTGGTGTGGGTCTGACCCAGGGGATATGGAGATGGGAACTGTGCACGGTGATCCCGGTGTGGGTCTGACCCAGGGGGATATGGAGACGGGAACTGTGCACGGTGCTCCCAGTGTGGGTCTGACCCAGGGGGATATGGAGATGGGAACTGTGCACGGTGCTGCCAGTGTGGGTCGGACCCAGAGATACCGAGATGGGAACTGTGCACGGTGCTCCCGATGTGGGTCTGACCCAGAGATACCGAGATGGGAACTGTGCACAGTGCTCCCGATGTGGGTCTGACCCAGGGGGATATGGAGACGGGAACTGTGCACGGTGCTCCCGATGTGGGTCTGACCCAGGGGGATATGGAGATGGGAACTGTGCACGGTACTCCCGGTGTGCGTCTGACCCAGAGGGATATGGAGACGGGAACTGTGCACGGTGGTTCTGGTGTGGGTCTTACCCAGGGGATATGGAGACGGGAACTGTGCACGGTGCTCCTGGTGTGGGTCTGACCCAGGCGATATGGAGATGGGAACTGTGCACGGTGATCGGTGTGGGTCTGACCCAGGGGGATATGGAGACGGGAACTGTGCATGGTGCTCCCAGTGTGGGTCTGACCCAGGGGGATATGGAGACGGGAACTGTGCACGGTGCTCCCGATGTGGGTCTGACCCAGGGGGATATGGAGATGGGAACTGTGCACGGTACTCCCGGTGCGCGTCTGACCCAGAGGGATATGGAGACGGGAACTGTGCACGGTGCTCCTGGTGTGGGTCTTACCCAGGGGATATGGAGATGGGAACTGTGCACGGTGATCCCGGTGTGGGTCTGACCCAGGGGGATATGGAGACGGGAACTGTGCACGGTGCTCCCGATGTGGGTCTGACCCAGGGGGATATGGAGATGGGAACTGTGCACGGTACTCCCGGTGTGCGTCTGACCCAGAGGGATATGGAGACGGGAACTGTGCACGGTGCTCCTGGTGTGGGTCTGACCCAGGGGATATGGAGATGGGAACTGTGCACGGTGATCCCGGTGTGGGTCTGACCCAGGGGGATATGGAGACGGGAACTGTGCACGGTGCTCCCAGTGTGGGTCTGACCCAGGGGGATATGGAGATGGGAACTGTGCACGGTGCTGCCAGTGTGGGTCTGACCCAGAGATACCGAGATGGGAACTGTGCACGGTGCTCCCGGTGTGGGTCTGAGCCTGGGGGATATGGAGAAGGGAACTGAGCACGGTGCTGCCGGTGTGGGTCTGACCCAGAGATACCGAGATGGGAACTGTGCACGGTGCTCCCGATGTGGGTCTGACCCAGGGGGATATGGAGACGGGAACTGTGCACGGTGCTCCCGATGTGGGTCTGACCCAGGGGGATATGGAGATGGGAACTGTGAACGGTACTCCCGGTGTGCGTCAGACCCAGGGGGATATGGAGACGGGAACTGTGCACGGTGCTCCTGGTGTGGGTCTGACCCAGGGGATATGGAGATGGGAACTGTGCACGGTGATCCCGGTGTGGGTCTGACCCAGGGGGATATGGAGACGGGAACTGTGCATGGTGCTCCTGGAGTGGGTCTGACCCAGGGGGATATGGAGATGGGAACTGTGCACTGTGTTCCCGGTGTGGGTCTGACCCAGGGAAATGGAGATGGGAACTGTGCACGGTGATCCGGTGTGGGTCTGACCCAGGGGGATATGGAGACGGGAACTGTGCATGGTGCTCCTGTTGTGGGTCTGACCCAGGGGGATATGGAGACGGGAACTGTGCACGGTGCTCCCAGTGTGGGTCTGACCCAGGGGGATATGGAGATGGGAACTGCACGTTGCTCCCGGTGTGGGTCTGACCCAGGGGGTTACAGAGACGGGAACTGTGCACGGTGATCCGGTGTGGGTCTGACCCAGGGGGAAATGGAGATGGGAACTGTACATGGTGCTCCCGGTGTGGGTCTGACCCAGGGGGATATGGAGATGGGAACTGTGCACGGTGCACCCGGTGTGGGTCTGACCCAGGGGGATATGGAGATGGGAACTGCACGTTGCTCCCGGTGTGGGTCTGGCCCAGGGGGATATGGAGACGGGAACTGTGCACGGTGCTTCCGGTGTGGGTCTGACCCAGGGAAATGGAGATGGGAACTGTGCATGGTGCTCCTGGTGTGGGACTGGCCCAGGGAAATGGAGATGGGAACTGTGCACGGTGCTCCCGGTGTGGGTCTGACCCAGGGGGTTACAGAGACGGGAACTGTTCACGGTGCTCCCGATGTGGGTCTGACCCAGGGGGATATGGAGACGGGAACTGTGCACGGTGCTCCCGATGTGGGTCTGACCCAGGGGATATGGAGATGGGAACTGTGCACGGTGATCCCGGTGTGGGTCTGACCCAGGGGATATAGAGACGGGAACTGTGCACGGTGCTCCTGGTGTGGGTCTGACCCAGGGGGATATGGAGATGGGAACTGTGCACGGTGATCCCGGTGTGGGTCTGACCCAGGGAAATGGAGATGGGAACTGTGCACGGTGATCCGGTGTGGGTCTGACCCAGGGGGATATGGAGACGGGAACTGTGCATGGTGCTCCTGTTGTGGGTCTGACCCAGGGAAATGGAGATAGGAACTGTGCATGGTGCTCGTGGTGTGGGTCTGACCCAGGGGGTTACAGAGACGGGAACTGTGCACGGTGATCCGGTGTGGGTCTGATCCAGGGGGATATGGAGACGGGAATTGTGCATGGTGCTCCTGTTGTGGGTCTGACCCAGGGAAATGGAGATGGGAACTGTGCACGGTGATCTGGTGTGGGTCTGACCCAGGGGGAAATGGAGATGGGAACTGTGCATGGTGCTCCCGATGTGGGTCTGACCCAGGGGGATATGGAGACGGGAACTGTGCACGGTGCTCCAGATGTGGGTCTGACCCAGGGGGATATGGAGATGGGAACTGTGCACGGTACTCCCGGTGTGCGTCTGACCCAGAGGGATATGGAGACGGGAACTGTGCACGGTGCTCCTGGTGTGGGTCTGACCCAGGGGATATGGAGATGGGAACTGTGCACGGTGATCCCGGTGTGGGTCTGACCCAGGGGGATATGGAGACGGGAACTGTGCACGGTGCTCCCGGTGTGGGTCTGACCCAGGGGGATATGGAGATGGGAACTGTGCACGGTGCTGCCAGTGTGAGTCTGACCCAGAGATACCGAGATGGGAACTGTGCACGGTGCTCCCGGTGTGGGTCTGACCCAGGGGGATATGGAGACGGGAACTGTGCACGGTGCTCCCGATGTGGGTCTGACCCAGGGGGATATGGAGATGGGAACTGTGCACGGTACTCCCGGTGTGCGTCAGACCCAGGGGGATATGGAGACGGGAACTGTGCACGGTGCTCCTGGTGTGGGTCTGACCCAGGGGATATGGAGATGGGAACTGTGCACGGTGATCCCGGTGTGGGTCTGACCCAGGGGGATATGGAGACGGGAACTGTGCACGGTGCTCCTGGAGTGGGTCTGACCCAGGGGGATATGGAGATGGGAACTGTGCACTGTGATCCCGGTGTGTGTCTGACCCAGGGAAATGGAGATGGGAACTGTGCACGGTGATCCAGTGTGGGTCTGACCCAGGGGGATATGGAGACGGGAACTGTGCATGGTGCTCCTGTTGTGGGTCTGACCCAGGGAAATGGAGATGGGAACTGTGCATGGTGCTCCTGGTGTGGGTCTGACCCAGGGGGTTACAGAGACGGGAACTGTGCACGGTGATCCGGTGTGGGTCTGATCCAGGGGGATATGGAGACGGGAACTGTGCATGGTGCCCTGTTGTGGGTCTGACCCAGGGAAATGGAGATGGGAACTGTGCACGGTGATCTGGTGTGGGTCTGACCCAGGGGGAAATGGAGATGGGAACTGTGCACAGTGCTCCCGGTGTGGGTCTGACACACGGATATGGAGACGGGAACTGTGCACGGTGCTCCCGGTGTGTGTCTCACCCAGAGGTATATGGAGATGGGAACTGTGCACGGTGATCCTGGTGTGAGTCTGACCCAGAGGGATATGGAGATGGGAACTGAGCACGGTGCTGCCGGTGTGGGTCTGACCCAGAGATACCGAGATGGGAACTGTGCACGGTGATCCCGATGTGGGACTGACCCAGGGGGATATGGAGACGGGAACTGTGCACGGTGCTCCCGATGTGGGTCTGACCCAGGGGGATATGGAGATGGGAACTGTGCACGGTGCTCCCGGTGTGGGTCTGGCCCAGGGGAATATGGAGACGGGAACTGTGCACGGTGATCTGGTGTGGGTCTGACCCAGGGGGATATGGAGATGGGAACTGTGCACGGTGCTCCCGGTGTGGGTCTGGCCCAGGGGATTACAGAGACGGGAACTGTGCACGGTGCTGCAGGTGTGGGTCTGACCCAGAGATACCGAGACGGGAACTGTGCACGGTGCTCCCGGTGTGGGTCTGACCCAGGGGGATATGGAGATGGGAACTGTGCACAGTGATCCCCGTGTGGGTCTGACCCAGGGGGAAATGGAGACGGGAACTGTGCACGGTGATCCCGGTGTGGGTCTGACCCAGGGGGATATGGAGATGGGAACTGAGCACGGTGATCCCGGTGTGGGTCTGGCCCAGGGGGTTACAGAGACGGGAACAGTGCACGGTGCTGCCGGTGTGGGTCTGACCCAGGGGGATATGGAGACGGGAACTGTGCACGGTGCTCCCGATGTTGGTCTGACCCAGGGGGATATGGAGATGGGAACTGTGCACGGTGCTCCCGGTGTGGGTCTGGCCCAGGGGATTACAGAGACGGGAACTGTGCACGGTACTCCCGGTGTGGGTCTGACCCAGGGGTATATGGAGATGGGAAGTGTGCACGGTGCTCCCGGTGTGGGTCTGACCCAGGGGTATATGGAGATGGGAAGTGTGCACGGTGCTCCCGGTGTGGGTCTGACCCAGGGGTATATGGAGATGGGAAGTGTGCACGGTGCTCCCGGTGTTGGTCTGACCCAGGGGGATATGGAGATTGGAACTGTGCACGGTGCTCCCGGTGTGGGTCTGACCCAGGGGGATATGGAGACGGGAACTGTGCACGGTGCTCCCGGTGTGGGTCTGACCCAGGGGGATAGGGAGACGGGAACTGTGCACGGTGCTCCCGGTGTGGGTCTGACCCAGGGATATGGAGACGGGAACTGTGCACGGTGATCCCGGTGTGGGTCTGACCCAGGGGGATATGGAGACAGGAACTGTACACGGTGCTCCCGGTGTGGGTCTGACCCAGGGGGATATGGAGACAGGAACTGTACACGGTGCTCCCGGTGTGGGTCTGACCCAGGGGGATATGGAGACGGGAACTGTGCACGGTGCTCCCAGTGTGGGTCTGACCCAGGGGGGATATAGAGACGGGAACTGTGCCCGGTGCTCCCGGTGTGGGTCTGACCCAGGGGTATATGGAGACGGGAACTGTGCACGGTGCTCCCAGTGTGGGTCTGAAGCAGGGGGATATGGAGATGGGAACTGTGCACGGTGATCCCGGTGTGGGTCTGTCCCAGGGGGTTACAGGGACGGGAACTGTGCACGGTGATCCGGTGTGGGTCTGACCCAGGGGGATATGGAGATGGGAACTGTGCCCGGTGCTCCCGGTGTGGGTCTGACCCAGGGGGATATGGAGACGGGGACTGTGCACGGTGCTCCCAGTGTGGGTCTGACCCAGGGGGATACGGAGACGGGAACTGTGCACGGTGCTCCAGTTGTGGGTCTGACCCAGGGGGATACGGAGACAGGAACTGTGCACGGTGCTCCCAGTGTGGGTCTGAACCAGGGGGATACGGAGACAGGAACTGTGCACGGTGCTCCCGGTGTGGGTCTGACCCAGGGGGAAATGGAGATGGGAACTGTGCACAGTGCTCCCGGTGTGGGTCTGACCCAGAGGTATATGGAGATGGGAACTGTGCACGGTGATCCCGGTGTGGGTCTGACCCAGAGGGATATGGAGATGGGAACTGAGCACGGTGCTGCCGGTGTGGGTCTGACCCAGAGATACCGAGATGGGAACTGTGCACGGTGCTCCCGATGTGGGTCTGACCCAGGGGATATGGAGACGGGAACTGTGCACGGTGCTCCCGATGTGGGTCTGACCCAGGGGGATATGGAGATGGGAACTGTGCACGGTGCTCCCGGTGTGGGTCTGGCCCAGGGGAATATGGAGATGGGAACTGTGCACGGTGATCTGGTGTGCGTCTGACCCAGGGGGATATGGAGATGGGAACTGTGCACGGTGATCCCGGTGTGGGTCTGACCCAGGGGATATGGAGACGGGAACTGTGCACGGTGCTCCTGGTGTGGGTCTGACCCAGGGGGATATGGAGATGGGAACTGTGCACGGTGCTGCCAGTGTGGGTCTGACCCAGAGATACCGAGATGGGAACTGTGCACGGTGCTCCCGGTGTGGGTCTGAGCCTGGGGGATATGGAGAAGGGAACTGAGCACGGTGCTGCCGGTGTGGGTCTGACCCAGAGATACCGAGATGGGAACTGTGCACGGTACTCCCGGTGTGGGTCTGACCCAGGGGGATATGGAGATGGGAACTGTGCACGGTACTCCCGGTGTGCGTCTGACCCAGAGGGATATGGAGACGGGAACTGTGCACGGTGCTCCTGGTGTGGGTCTTACCCAGGGGATATGGAGATGGGAACTGTGCACGGTGATCCCGGTGTGGGTCTGACCCAGGGGGAAATGGAGACGGGAACTGTGCACGGTGCTCCCGGTGTGTGTCTGACCCAGAGGTATATGGAGATGGGAACTGAGCACGGTGCTGCCGGTGTGGGTCTGACCCAGAGATACCGAGATGGGAACTGTGCACGGTGCTCCCGATGTGGGACTGACCCAGGGGGATATGGAGACGGGAACTGTGCACGGTGCTCCCGGTGTGGGTCTGGCCCAGGGGAATATGGAGACGGGAACTGTGCACGGTGATCTGGTGTGGGTCTGACCCAGGGGGATATGGAGATGGGAACTGTGCACGGTGCTCCCGGTGTGGGTCTGGCCCAGGGATTACAGAGACGGGAACTGTGCACGGTGCTGCAGGTGTGGGTCTGACCCAGAGATACCGAGACGGGAACTGTGCACGGTGCTCCCGGTGTGGGTCTGACCCAGGGGGATATGGAGATGGGAACTGTGCACGGTGATCCCCGTGTGGGTCTGAACCAGGGGGATATGGAGACGGGAACTGTGCACGGTGATCCCGGTGTGGGTCTGACCCAGGGGGATATGGAGATGGGAACTGAGCACGGTGATCCCGGTGTGGGTCTGACCCAGGGGGTTACAGAGACGGGAACAGTGCACGGTGCTGCCGGTGTGGGTCTGACCCAGGGGGATATGGAGACGGGAACTGTGCACGGTGCTCCCGATGTTGGTCTGACCCAGGGGGATATGGAGATGGGAACTGTGCACGGTGCTCCCGGTGTGGGTCTGACCCAGGGGATTACAGAGACGGGAACTGTGCACGGTACTCCCGGTGTGGGTCTGACCCAGGGGTATATGGAGATGGGAAGTGTGCACGGTGCTCCCGGTGTGGGTCTGACCCAGGGGTATATGGAGATGGGAAGTGTGCACGGTGCTCCCGGTGTGGGTCTGACCCAGGGGTATATGGAGATGGGAAGTGTGCACGGTGCTCCCGGTGTTGGTCTGACCCAGGGGGATATGGAGATTGGAACTGTGCACGGTGCTCCCGGTGTGGGTCTGACCCAGGGGGATATGGAGATGGGAACTGTGCACGGTGCTCCCGGTGTGGGTCTGACCCAGGGGGATAGGGAGACGGGAACTGTGCACGGTGCTCCCGGTGTGGGTCTGACCCAGGGATATGGAGACGGGAACTGTGCACGGTGATCCCGGTGTGGGTCTGACCCAGGGGGATATGGAGACAGGAACTGTACACGGTGCTCCCGGTGTGGGTCTGACCCAGGGGGATATGGAGACAGGAACTGTACACGGTGCTCCCGGTGTGGGTCTGACCCAGGGGGATATGGAGACGGGAACTGTGCACGGTGCTCCCAGTGTGGGTCTGACCCAGGGGGGATATAGAGACGGGAACTGTGCCCGGTGCTCCCGGTGTGGGTCTGACCCAGGGGGATATGGAGACGGGAACTGTGCACGGTGCTCCCAGTGTGGGTCTGAAGCAGGGGGATATGGAGATGGGAACTGTGCACGGTGATCCCGGTGTGGGTCTGTCCCAGGGGGTTACAGGGACGGGAACTGTGCACGGTGATCCGGTGTGGGTCTGACCCAGGGGGATATGGAGATGGGAACTGTGCCCGGTGCTCCCGGTGTGGGTCTGACCCAGGGGGATATGGAGACGGGAACTGTGCACGGTGCTCCCAGTATGGGTCTGACCCAGGGGGATACGGAGACGGGAACTGTGCACGGTGCTCCAGTTGTGGGTCTGACCCAGGGGGATACGGAGACAGGAACTGTGCACGGTGCTCCCAGTGTGGGTCTGAACCAGGGGGATACGGAGACAGGAACTGTGCACGGTGCTCCCGTTGTGGGTCTGACCCAGGGGGAAATGGAGATGGGAACTGTGCACAGTGCTCCCGGTGTGGGTCTGACACACGGATATGGAGACGGGAACTGTGCACGGTGCTCCCGGTGTGTGTCTGACCCAGAGGTATATGGAGATGGGAACTGTGCACGGTGATCCCGGTGTGGGTCTGACCCAGAGATACCGAGATGGGAACTGTGCACGGTGCTCCCGATGTGGGTCTGACCCAGGGGGATATGGAGACGGGAACTGTGCACGGTGCTCCCGATGTGGGTCTGACCCAGGGGGATATGGAGATGGGAACTGTGCACGGTGCTCCCGGTGTGGGTCTGGCCCAGGGGAATATCGAGACGGGAACTGTGCACGGTGATCTGGTGTGGGTCTGACCCAGGGGGATATGGAGATGGGAACTGTGCACGGTGCTCCCGGTGTGGGTCTGGCCCAGGGGATTACAGAGACGGGAACTGTGCACGGTGCGGCAGGTGTGGGTCTGACCCAGAGATACCGAGACGGGAACTGTGCACGGTGCTCCCGGTGTGGGTCTGACCCAGGGGGATATGGAGACGGGAACTGTGCACGGTGATCCCGGTGTGGGTCTGACCCAGGGGGATATGGAGACGGGAACTGTGCACGGTGATCCCGGTGTGGGTCTGACCCAGGGGGATATGGAGATGGGAACTGAGCACGGTGATCCCGGTGTGGGTCTGGCCCAGGGGGTTACAGAGACGGGAACTGTGCACGGTGCTGCCAGTGTGGGTCTGACCCAGGGGGATATGGAGACGGGAACTGTGCACGGTGCTCCCGATGTTGGTCTGACCCAGGGGGATATGGAGATGGGAACTGTGCACGGTGCTCCCGGTGTGGGTCTGGCCCAGGGGATTACAGAGACGGGAACTGTGCACGGTACTCCCGGTGTGGGTCTGACCCAGGGGTATATGGAGATGGGAAGTGTGCACGGTGCTCCCGGTGTGGGTCTGACCCAGGGGTATATGGAGATGGGAAGTGTGCACGGTGCTCCCGGTGTGGGTCTGACCCAGGGGTATATGGAGATGGGAAGTGTGCACGGTGCTCCCGGTGTTGGTCTGACCCAGGGGTATATGGAGATTGGAACTGTGCACGGTGCTCCCGGTGTGGGTCTGACCCAGGGGGATATGGAGACGGGAACTGTGCACGGTGCTCCCGGTGTGGGTCTGACCCAGGGGGATAGGGAGACGGGAACTGTGCACGGTGATCCCGGTGTGGGTCTGACCCAGGGGGATATGGAGACAGGAACTGTACACGGTGCTCCTGGTGTGGGTCTGACCCAGGGGGATATGGAGACGGGAACTGTACACGGTGCTCCCGGTGTGGGTCTGACCCAGGGGGATATGGAGACGGGAACTGTGCACGGTGCTCCCAGTGCGGGTCTGAACCAGGGGGATATAGAGACGGGAACTGTGCCCGGTGCTCCCGGTGTGGGTCTGACCCAGGGGGATATGGAGACGGGAACTGTGCACGGTGCTCCCAGTGTGGGTCTGAACCAGGGGGATATGGAGATGGGAACTGTGCACGGTGATCCCGGTGTGGGTCTGGCCCAGGGGGTTACAGGGACGGGAACTGTGCACGGTGATCCGGTGTGGGTCTGACCCAGGGGGATATGGAGATGGGAACTGTGCACGGTGCTCCCAGTGTGGGTCTGACCCAGGGGGATATGGAGACGGGAACTGTGCACGGTGCTCCAGGTGTGGGTCTGACCCAGGGGGATATGGAGACGGGAACTGTGCACGGTGCTCCAGGTGTGGGTCTGACCCAGGGGGATACGGAGACAGGAACTGTGCACGGTGCTCCCGGTGTGGGTCTGAACCAGGGGGATACGGAGACAGGAACTGTGCACGGTGCTCCCGGTGTGGGTCTGACCCAGGGGGATATGGAGATGGGAACTGTGCACGGTGCTCCCGGTGTGGGTCTGACCCAGAGGGATATGGAGATGGGAACTGTGCACGGTGCTCCCAGTGTGGGTCTGACCCAGAGATACAGAGACGGGAACTGTGCACGGTGCTCCCAGTGTGGGTCTGACCCAGGGGGAAATGGAGATGGGAACTGTGCACGGTTATCCCGGTGTGGGTCTGACCCAGGGGGTTACAGAGAATGGAACCGGGTGGGTGGGGATCTTTGGTTATGTTGCCTGCCACGGAGGGGAGGCTGGTTTCGTGATGTGCTTCGGTCACGGGCATTGCTGATGACGTACAGAGCCGTGATGGCTTTTTGTGTTGCATCAGCTGAGGAGTGATGTAGATGAGTTATTTCCCCACAGAGACTGGGGTGGACAGAAGTAATAGGGGGAGAGACTTACCCAACATTTCAGATGGATCAGGAAATGCCAAGGAAGAGGAGTTACAGTAAAATCCTTGGGAAATGGAATGTGTGGAGATGGGGCCTGATCCTCTGCTCTGTCTGTCCTTGGACTTGCCTTGTGTTCAGTTCCCCCCGATTATAATTTTTGGATTTCTTTTAAATTACACTTGTAATCCTCTTAAAATAAGTCCTCGATGTCTCTATCCTGAGTGTATAATTGATAGGATTGCACTGTGCGGTTGTTTGGGATGATGTGGGGGTGGAGACAATTTCAGCACAGATTCAACACAACTTGGTATCTCTCAGGATTCTCTCCTCAGTGTGGGGGAATTCGTTCTAATTTGCTCGCCCGATTAGCAGGTGTGTGATGGGACGGTGTGGAGGGAGATTCACTCTGTCTGACCCCGGGAGTGTGTGATGGGACGGTGTGGAGGGAGATTCACTCTGTGTCTGATCCCGGGAGTGTGTGATGGGACGGTGGGGAGGGAGCTTCACTCTGTGTCTGTCCCCGGGAGTGTGTGATGGGACAGTGTGCAGGGAGATTCACTCTGTGTCTGTCCCCGGGAGTGTGTGATGGGACAGTGTGCAGGGAGATTCACTCTGTGTCTGTCCCCGGGAGTGTGTGATGGGACGGTGTGGAGGGAGATTCACTCTGTGTCTGACCCCAGGAGTGTGTGATGGGACTGTGTGGAGGGAGATTCACTCTGTGTCTGACACCGGGAGTGTGTGATGGGACGGTGTGGAGGGAGATTCACTCTGTGTCTGACCCGGGAGTGTGTAATGGGACGGTGTGGAGGGAGATTCTCTCTGTGTCTGACCCCGGGAGTGTGTGATGGGACGGTGTGGAGGGAGATTCACTCTGTCTGACCCCGGGAGTGTGTGATGGGACGGTGTGGAGGGAGATTCACTCTGTGTCTGACCCCGGGAGTGTGTGATGGGACGGTGTGGAGGGAGATTCACTCTGTGTCTGACCCCGGGAGTGTGTGATGTGAACAAGTGGAACTTACAGGAATGACCATCCGTAATCCCATGTTTGAGGCTTCCAATCCTTCGGACCGAGGCTGACAGTTACGTGGAATACTGTCGTGTACATCATGTGTCCAACCATTCCCAGCAGACCTGCCACATCAGCAGAACATCAGCATTATGGTGTGACAGAGGGAGCTTCACCCACCCTAGCATTCTCCATCTCCCCCCCCCCCCGACAGTCCATCCACAATAACCCCAAAACTCCAGCCAACCCCCGCAGAAACCCACCAACCTCTGTTCCCCCTCCCCGACACTCCTTCCCACCAGCTGCCCCGACACTCCTTCCCACCCCCTCCCCGACACCCCTTCCCACCCCCTCCCCGACATCCCTTCCCACCCCCTCCCCGACACCCCTTCCCACCCCCTCCCCGACACCCCTTCCCACCCCCTCCCCGACACCCCTTCCCACCGCCTTCCCGACACTCCTTCCCACCACCTCCCCCGACACCCCTTCCGACCCCCGCCCCCTGACACCCCTTCCCACCCCCTCCCCCGACACTCCTTCCCACCCCCCTCCCCGACACTCCTTCCCACACCTCCCCGACACCCCTTCCCACCCCCTCCCCGACACCCCTTCCCACCCCCTCCAGGACACCCGTTCCCACCCCTTCCCACCCCATCCCACACCCTCCCCGACACCCCTTCCCACCCCCTCTTCCGACACTCCTTCCCACCCCTCCCCCCGACAATCCTTCCCACCACCTGCCCCCTACACTCCTTCCGACCCTCCTCCCCGACACTCCTTCCCACCCTCTCCCCCCGACACTCCTTCCCACGCCCCTCCCCGACACTCCTTCCCACCCCTCCTCCGACACTCCTTCCCACCCCTCCCCCCGACACTCCTTCCCACCCCCTCCCCGACATTCCTTCCCACCCCCCTCCCCGACAATCCTTCCCACCCTCTCTCCCCGACACTCCTTCCGACCCCCTCCCCGACACCCCTTCCCACCCGCTCCCCGACACTCCTTCCCACCCCTCCCCGGCACTCCTTCCCACCCCCCTCCCCGACACTCCTTCCCACCCTCTCTCCCCGACACTCCTTCCGACCCCCTCCCCGACACCCCTTCCCACCCCCTCCCCGACACTCCTTCCCACCCCCTCCCCGACATTCCTTCCCACCCCCTCCCCCTGACATCCCTTCCCACCCCCTCCCCGACATTCCATCCCACCCCCTCCCCCTGACATCCCTTCCCACCCCCTCCCCGACACTCCTTCCCACCCCCTCCCCGACATTCCTTCCCACACCCCTCCCCAGACACTCCTTCCCACCTCCCTCCCCCGACACTCCTTCCCACCTCCCTCCCCCGACACTCCTTCCCACCCCCTCCCCGACACTCCTTCCCACCCCCTCCCCGACACTCCTTCCCACCTCCATCCCCCGACACTCCTTCCCACCCCCTCCCCGACACTCCTTCCCACCCCCTCCCCCGACACTCCTTCCGAACCCCCTCCCCGACACTCCTTCCCACCCCCTCCCCGACACTCCTTCCCACCCCCTCCCCGACACTCCTTCCGAGCCCCCTCCCCGACACTCCTTCCGAGCCCCCTCCCCGACACTCATTCCGAGCCCCCTCCCCGACACTCATTCCGACCCCCTCCCCGACACTCCTTCCCACCCACTCCCCGACACTCCTTCCGATCCCCTCCCCCACACCCCTTCCCACCCCCTCCCCGACACCCCTTCCCACCCCCTCCCCCACTCCTTCCCACCCCTCCACCGACACTCCTTCCCACCCCTCCCCCCGACACTCCTTCCCACCCCCTCCCCGACACTCCTTCCCTCCCCCTCCCCGACACTCCTTCCCACCCCCTCCCCCGACACTCCTTCCCATCCTCTCCCCCGACACTCCTTCCCACCCTCTCCCCCCGACACTCCTTCCGACCCCCCTCCCCGACACCCCTTCCCACCCCCTCCTCGACACCCCTTCCCACCCCCTCCTCGACACTCCTTCCCACCCCTCCCCGGCACTCCTTCCCACCCCCTCCCCGACATTCCTTCCCACCCCCACCCCCTGACACACCTTCCCACCCCCTTCCCTTGACACCACTTCCCACCCACTCCCCCGTCACTCCTTCCCACCCCCTCCCCGACACTCCTTCCCACCCCCTCCCCGACACTCCTTCCCACCCCCTCCCCGACACTCCTTCCCACCCCCTCCCCGACACTCCTTCCCACCCCCTCCCCGACACTCCTTCCCACCCCCCCTCCCCCGACACTCCTTCCCACCCCCCTCCCCCGACACTCCTTCCCACCCCCCTCCCCGACACTCCTTCCCAGACCCCTCCCCGACACTCCTTCCCACACCCCTCCCCGACACTCCTTCCCACACCCCTCCCCAGACACTCCTTCCCACCTCCCTCCCCCGACACTCCTTCCCACCTCCCTCCCCCGACACTCCTTCCCACCCCCTCCCCGACACTCCTTCCCACCCCCTCCCCGACACTCCTTCCCACCTCCATCCCCCGACACTCCTTCCCACCCCCTCCCCGACACTCCTTCCCACCCCCTCCCCCGACACTCCTTCCGAACCCCCTCCCCGACACTCCTTCCCACCCCCTCCCCGACACTCCTTCCCACCCCCTCCCCGACACTCCTTCCCACCCCCTTCCCGACACTCCTTCCCACCCCCCTCCCCCGACACTCCTTCCGAACCCCCTCCCCGACACTACTTCCCACCCCCTCCCCGACACTCCTTCCCACCTCCATCCCCCGACACTGCTTCCCACCCCCTCCCCGACACTCCTTCCCACCTCCCTCCCCCGACACTCCTTCCGACCCCCCTCCCCCGACACTCCTTCCCACCCCCCTCCCCAACACTCCTTCCCACCCCCTCCCCGACACTCCTTCCCACCCCCTCCCCGACACTCCTTCCCACCCCTCCCCGACACTCCTTCCGACCCCCCTCTCCGACACTCCTTCCCACCCCCTCCCCGACACTCCTTCCCACCCCCCCTTCCCGACACTCCTTCCCACCCCCTCCCCCCGACACTCCTTCCCACCCCCCTCCCCCGACACTCCTTCCCACCCCCCTTCCCGACACTCCTTCCCACCCCCCTCCCCCGACATCCCTTCCCACCCCTCCCCCGACACCCCTTCCCACCCCCTCCCCCGACACCCCTTCCCACCCCCTCCCCGACACTCCTTCCCACCCCCTTCCCGACACTCCTTCCCATCCCTCCCCCCGACACTCCTTCCCACCCCATCCCCGACCTTCCCAACCCCTCCCCGACACTCCTTCCCACCCCCTCCCCGACACTCCTTCCCACCCCCTCCCCCGACACTCCTTCCCACCCCTCCCCCGACACTCCTTCCCACACCCTCCCCGACACTCCTTCCCACCCCCTCCCCGACACTCCTTCCCACCACCTCCCCGACACTCCTTCCCACCCCCTCCCCGACACTCCTTCCCAACCCCCTCCCCGACACTCCTTCCCAACCCCCTCCCCGACACTCCTTCCCACCCCCTCCCCGACACTCCTTCCCACCCCCCTTCCCGACACTCCTTCCCACCCCCTCCCCGACACTCCTTCCCACCCCCTCCCCGACACTCCTTCCCACCCCCTCCCCGACACTCCTTCCCACCCCCTCCCCGACACTCCTTCCCACCCCCCGCCCCCGACACTCCTGCTGACCCCCCTCCCTCCGACACTCCTTCTGACCCCCCTCCCTCCGACACTCCTTCCCAACCCCTCCCCGACACTCCTTCCCACCCCCTCCCCGACACTCCTTCTGACCCCCCTCCCCCGAAACTCCTTCCCACCCCCTCCCCGACACTCCTTCCGACCCCCCTCTCCCGACACTCCTTCTCACCCCCTCCCCCGACACTCCTTCTCACCCCTCCCCCGACACTCCTTCCCACCCCCCTCCCCGACATTCCTTCCCAACCCCCTCCCCCGACACTCCTTCTCACCCCTCCCCCGACACTCCTTCCCACCCCCCCTCCACGACACTCCTTCCCACCCCCCTCCCCGACATTCCTTCCCAACCCCCTCCCCGACATTCCTTCCCAACCCCCTCCCCGACACTCCTTCCCACCCCCCTCCCCGACACTCCTTCCCAACCCCCTCCCCGACACTCCTTCCGACCCCCTCCTCGACACCCCTTCCCACCCCCTCCCCGACACCCCTTCCGACTCTCCCCCCGACACCCCTTCCGACCCCCTCCTCGACACCCCTTCCGACCCCCTCCCCGACACTCCTTCCGACCCCCTCCCCCCGACACTCCTTCCCACCCCCTCCCCGACACTCCTTCCCACCCCCATCCTCGACACTCCTTCCGACCCCCTCCTCGACACTCCTTCCCACCCCCTCCCGGACACCCCCTCCCCGACACCCCCTTCCCACACCCTCCCCGACACCCCTTCCCACACCCTCCCCGACACCCCTTCCCACACCCTCCTCCGACACCCCTTCCCACACCCTCCTCCGACACTCCTTCCCACCCCTCCCCCCCGACATTCCTTCCCACCACCTGCCCCCTACACTCCTTCCCACCCTCTCCCCCTGACACCCCTTCCCACCCCCTCCCCGACACTCCTTCCCACCCCCTCCCCGACACTCCTTCGCACCCCTCCCCGGCACTCCTTCCCACCCCCTCCCCGACATTCCTTCCCACCCCCTCCCCCTGACACCCCTTCCCACCCACTCCCCCGACACTCCTTCTCACTCACTCCCCCTGACACCCCTTCCCACCCCCTCCCCGACATTCCTTCCCACCCCTCCCCGGCACTCCTTCCCACCCCCTCCCCGACATTCCTTCCCACCCCCTCCCCGACATTCCTTCCCACCCCCCCTCCCCCGACACTCCATCTGACCCCCCTCCCTCCGACACTCCTTCCCAACCCCTCCCCGACACTCCTTCCCACCCCCTCCCCCGACACTCCTTCCCACCCCCTCCCCCTGACACCCCTTCCCACCCCCCTCCCCCGACACTCCTTCCCACCTCCCTCCCCCGACACTCCTTCCGACCCCCCTCCCCGACACTCCTTCCGACCCCCCCTCCCCGACACTCCTTCCGAGCCCCCTCCCCGACACTCCTTCCGAGCCCCGTCCCCGACACTCCTTCCGAGCCCCCTCCCCGACACTCATTCCGAGCCCCCTCCCCGACACTCATTCCGACCCCCTCCCCGACACTCCTTCCCACCCCCTCCCCGACACTCCTTCCCACCCCCCTCCCCGACACTCCTTCCGATCCCCTCCCCCAACACCCCTTCCCACCCCCTCCCCGACACTCCTTCCCACCTCCCTCCCCCGACACTCCTTCCCACCCCCTCCCCGACACTCCTTCCCACCCCCTCCCCGACACTCCTTCCCACCTCCCTCCCCCGACACTCCTTCCCACCCCCTCCCCGACACTCCTTCCCACCCCCTCCCCGACACTCCTTCCCACCACCTCCCCGACACTCCTTCCCACCCCTCGCCGACACTTCTTCCCACCCCCTCCCCGACACTCCTTCCCACCCCCTCCCCGACACTCCTTCCCACCTCCCTCCCCGACACTCCTTCCCACCTCCCTCCCCCGTCACTCCTTCCCACCCCCTCCCCGACACTCCTTCCCACCCCCTCCCCCGACACTCCTTCCGAACCCTCTCCCCGACACTCCTTCCCACCCCCTCCCCCGACACTCCTTCCCACCCCCTCCCCCGACACTCCTTCCCACCCCCTCCCCCGACACTCCTTCCGACCCCCCCTCCCCCGAAACTCCTTCCCACCCCCTCCCCGACACTCCTTCCCACCCCCTCCCCCGACACCCCTTCCCACCCCATCCCCGACACCCCTTCCCACACCCTCCCCGACACCCCTTCCCACCACCTCCTCCGACACTCCTTCCCACCCCTCCCCCTGACACTCCTTCCCACCCCCTCCCCGACACTCCTTCCCACCTCCCTCCCCGACACCCTTTCCCACCCTCTCCCCCTGACACCCATTCCCACCCCCTCCCCGACACTCCTTCCCACCCCCTCCCCGACACTCCTTCCCACCCCTCCCCGGCACTCCTTCCCACCCCCTCCCCGACACTCCTTCCCACCCCCCTCCCCGACATTCCTTCCCACCCCCCTCCCCCGACACTCCTTCCCACCCCCTCCCCGACACTCCTTCCCACCCCCTCCCCCTGACACCCCTTCCCACCCACTCCCCCGACACTCCTTCCCCCCTCCTCCCCGACACTCCTTCCCCCCTCCCTCCCCGACACTCCTTCCCACCTCCCTCCCCCGACACTCCTTCCCACCCCCTCCCCGACACTCCTTCCCACCCCCTCCCCGACACTCCTTCCCACCTCCCTCCCCCGACACTCCTTCCCACCCCCTCCCCGACACTCCTTCCCACCCCCCTCCTCGAAACCCCTTCCCACCCCCCTCCTCGAAACCCCTTCCCACCCCCCTCCTCGACACCCCTTCCCACCCCCTCCCTCGACACCCTTTACCACCCCCCTGCTCGACACCCCTTGCCACCCCCTCCCCCGACACTCCTTCCGACCCCCCTCCCCGACACCCCTTCCCACCCCCTCCCTCGACACCCTTTCCGAACCCCCTCCCTCGACACCCCTTCCCACCCCCTCCCCGACACTCCTTCCCACCCCCTCCCCGACACTCCTTCCCACCCCTCCTCCGACACTCCTTCCCACCCCTCCTCCGACACTCCTTCCCACCCCTCCCCCCGACACTCCTTCCCACCCCCTCCCCGACATTCCTTCCCACCCCCCCTCCCCGACAATCCTTCCCACCCTCTCTCCCCGACACTCCTTCCGACCCCCTCCCCGACACCCCTTCCCACCCGCTCCCCGACACTCCTTCCCACCCCTCCCCGGCACTCCTTCCCACCCCCCTCCCCGACACTCCTTCCCACCCTCTCTCCCCGACACTCCTTCCGACCCCCTCCCCGACACCCCTTCCCACCCCCTCCCCGACACTCCTTCCCACCCCCCTCCCCGACATTCCTTCCCACCCCCTCCCCCTGACATCCCTTCCCACCCCCTCCCCGACATTCCATCCCACCCCCTCCCCCTGACATCCCTTCCCACCCCCTCCCCGACACTCCTTCCCACCCCCTCCCCGACATTCCTTCCCACCCCCTCCCCGACATTCCTTCCCACCCCCTCCCCGACATTCCTTCCCACCCCCTCCCCGACATTCCTTCCCACCCCCTCCCCCTGACATCCCTTCCCACCCCCTCCCCGACACTCCTTCCCACCCCCTCCCCGACATTCCTTCCCACCCCCTCCCCCTGACATCCCTTCCCACCCCCCTCCCCGACACTCCTTCCGACCCCCCTCCCCGACACTCCTTCCGACCCCCCTCCCCGACACTCCTTCCCACCCCCTCCCCGACACCCCTTCCCACCCCCTCCCCGACACTCCTTCCCACCCCCCTCCCCGACACTCCTTCCCACCCCCCCTCCCCGACACTCCTTCCCACCCCCTCCCCGACATTCCTTCCCACCCCCCTCCCCCTGACATCCCTTCCCACCCCCTCCCCGACATTCCATCCCACCCCCTCCCCCTGACATCCCTTCCCACCCCCTCCCCGACACTCCTTCCCACCCCCTCCCCGACACTCCTTCCCACCCCCCTCCCCGACACTCCTTCCCACCCCCTCCCCGACACTCCTTCCCACCCCCTCCCCCTGACATCCCTTCCCACCCCCTCCCCGACACTCCTTCCCACCCCCTCCCCGACATTCCTTCCCACCCCCTCCCCCTGACATCCCTTCCCACCCCCCTCCCCGACACTCCTTCCGACCCCCCTCCCCGACACTCCTTCCGACCCCCCTCCCCGACACTCCTTCCCACCCCCTCCCCGACACCCCTTCCCACCCCCTCCCCGACACTCCTTCCCACCCCCCTCCCCGACACTCCTTCCCACCCCCTCCCCGACATTCCTTCCCACCCCTCCCCCCGACACTCCTTCCCACCCCCTCCCCGACATTCCTTCCCACCCCCTCCCCCTGACATCCCTTCCCACCCCCCCTCCCCCGACACTCCTTCCCACCCCCTCCCCGACACTCCTTCCCACCCCCTCCCCGACACCCCTTCCAAACCCCTCCCCGGCACTCCTTCCGACCCCCTCCCCGACACTCCTTCCCACCCCTCCCCGGCACTCCTTCCCATCCCCTCCCCGACACTCCTTCCGACCCCCCTCCCCGACACTCCTTCCCACCCCCCTCCCCGACACTCCTTCCCACCCGCCTCCCCGACACTCCTTCCCACCTCCCCGACACTCCTTCCCACCCCCTCCCCGACACTCCTTCCCACCCCCTCCCCCTGACACCCCTTCCCACCCCCTCCCCCGACACTCCTTCCCACCCTCTCCCCGACACTCCTTTCCAGCCCTCCCCCGACATTCCTTCCCACCCCCTCCCCCTGACATCCCTTCCCACCCCCTCCCCGACACTCCTTCCCACCCCCTCCCCGACATTCCTTCCCACCCCCTCCCCCTGACATCCCTTCCCACCCCCCCTCCCCGACACTCCTTCCGACCCCCCTCCCCGACACTCCTTCCGACCCCCCTCCCCGACACTCCTTCCCACCCCCTCCCCGACACCCCTTCCCACCCCCTCCCCGACACTCCTTCCCACCCCCCCTCCCCGACACTCCTTCCCACCCCCCTCCCCGACATTCCTTCCCACCCCCTCCCCCTGACATCCCTTCCCACCCCCTCCCCGACATTCCATCCCACCCCCTCCCCCTGACATCCCTTCCCACCCCCTCCCCGACACTCCTTCCCACCCCCTCCCCGACATTCCTTCCCACCCCCTCCCCGACATTCCTTCCCACCCCCTCCCCGACATTCCTTCCCACCCCCTCCCCCTGACATCCCTTCCCACCCCCTCCCCGACACTCCTTCCCACCCCCTCCCCGACATTCCTTCCCACCCCCTCCCCCTGACATCCCTTCCCACCCCCCTCCCCGACACTCCTTCCGACCCCCCTCCCCGACACTCCTTCCGACCCCCCTCCCCGACACTCCTTCCCACCCCCTCCCCGACACCCCTTCCCACCCCCTCCCCGACACTCCTTCCCACCCCCCTCCCCGACACTCCTTCCCACCCCCTCCCCGACATTCCTTCCACCCCTCCCCCCGACACTCCTTCCCACCCCCTCCCCGACATTCCTTCCCACCCCCTCCCCCTGACATCCCTTCCCACCCCCCTCCCCGACACTCCTTCCCACCCCCTCCCCGACACTCCTTCCCACCCCCTCCCCGACACCCCTTCCAAACCCCTCCCCGGCACTCCTTCCGACCCCCTCCCCGACACTCCTTCCCACCCCTCCCCGGCACTCCTTCCCATCCCCTCCCCGACACTCCTTCCGACCCCCCTCCCCGACACTCCTTCCCACCCCCTCCCCGACACTCCTTCCCACCCGCCTCCCCGACACTCCTTCCCACCTCCCCGACACTCCTTCCCACCCCCTCCCCGACACTCCTTCCCACCCCCTCCCCCTGACACCCCTTCCCACCCCCTCCCCCGACACTCCTTCCCACCCTCTCCCCGACACTCCTTTCCAGCCCTCCCCCGACACTCCTTCCCACCCACTCCCCCGACACTCCTTCCCCCCACCCCGACACTCCTTCCCACCTCCCTCCCCCGACACTCCTTCCGACCCCCCCTCCCCGACACTCCTTCCCACCCCTCCCCCCGACACTCCTTCCCACGCCCCTCCCCGACACTCCTTCCCACCCCCCCTCCCCGACACTCCTTCTGATCCCCTCCCCGACACTCCTTCCCACCACCTCCCCCGACACTCCTTCCCACCCCCTCCCCCGACACTCCTTCCGACCCCCCTCCCCGACACTCCTTCCCAACCCCCTCCCCGACCTTCCCACCCCCTCCCCGACACTCCTTCCCACCCCCTCCCAGACACTCCTTCCCACCCCCTCCCCCGACACTCCTTCCCACCCCGCTCCCCGACACTCCTTCCCACCCCCCTCCCCCGACATCCCTTCCCACCCCTCCCCCGACACTCCTTCCCACACCCTCCCCGACACCCCTTTCGACCCCCTCCCCGACACTCCTTCCCACCCCCTCCCCGACACTCCTTCCCACCACCTCCCCGACACTCCTTCCGACCCCCTCCTCGACACTCCTTCCCACCCTCTCCCCGACACCCCTTCCCACCCCCTCCTCCGACACTCGTTCCCACCACCCCCCCCCCCTCCCCGACACTCCTTCCCAACCCCCTCCCCGACACTCCTTCCCACCCCCTCCCCGACACTCCTTCCCAACCCCCTCCCCGACACTCCTTCCCAACCCCCTCCCCGACACTCCTTCCCACCCCCTCCCCGACACTCCTTCCCACCCCCCTTCTTGACACTCCTTCCCACCCCCTCACCGACACTCCTTCCCAGCCCCTCCCCGACACTCCTTCCCACCCCCCTCCCCGACACTCCTTCCCACCCCCTCCTCGACACTCCTTCCCAACCCCCTCCCCGACACTCCTTCCCACCCCCTCCCCGACACTCCTTCCCAACCCCCTCCCCGACACTCCTTCCCACCCCCTCCCCGACACTCCTTCCCACCCCCCCTTCCCGACACCCCTTCCCACCACCTCCCCCGACACTCCTTCCGACCCCCTTCCCCGAAACTCCTTCCCACCCCCTCCCCGACACTCCTTCCCACCCCCATCCCCGACACTCCTTCCCACCCCCCCTCCCCGACAGTCCTTCCCACCCCCTCCCCGACACTCCTTCCCACCCCCCTCCCCGACACTCCTTCCCACCCCCACCCCGACACTCCTTCCCACCCCCCTCCCCGAAACTCCTTCCCACCCGCTCCCCGACACTCCTTCCCACCCCCCTCCCCGAAACTCCTTCCCACCCGCTCCCCGACACTCCTTCCGACCCCCCTCTCCCGACACCTTCTCACCCCCTCCCCCGAAACTCCTTCTCACCCCTCCCCCGACACTCCTTCCCACCCCCCTCCCC